>NC_048572.1:69465914-69765914 GCF_013265735.2 Oncorhynchus mykiss
CAAAGTCCAGACCTGAATCCATACGAGAATCTGTGGAAAGAACTGAAAACTGCTGTTCACAAATGCTCTCCATCCAACCTCACTGAGTTTGAACTGTTTTGCAAGGAGGAATGGGAAAAAAATTCAGTCTCTCGATGTGTAAAACTGATAGAGACATACCCCAAGCAACTTACAGCTGTAATCACAGCAAAAGGTGGCGCTAAAAAGTATTAACTTAAGGGGGCTGAATAATTTTGCACGCCCAATTTTTCAGTTTTTGATTTGTTAAAAAAGTTTGAAATATCCAATAAATGTCGTTTCACTTCATGATTGTGTCCCACTTGTTGTTGATTCTTCACAAAAAAATACAGTTTTATATCTTTATGTTTGAAGCCTGAAATGTGGCAAAAGGTCGCAAAGTTCAAGGGGGCCGAATACTTTCGCAAGGCACTGTACTCTGTTTCACGAAAACATGGCTCTCTCGGGATATACTGTCAGTCTGTACAGCCACCTACATTCTCAGTGCATCGCGCTGACAGGAATAAATATCTCTCTGGGAAGAAGAAGGGCGGGGAGTGTATGCTTCATGGTTAATGACTCATGGTGTCATGGTAAGAACATGCAAGAACTCAAGTCCTTTTGTTCAGCTGACTTAGAATTCCTGGCAATCATATGCCGAACGTATATCCCCCCTCAAGCCGATACCACAACATCCCTCAAGGAACTTCACTGGACTTTATGCAAACTGGAAACCATTTATCTTGAGGCTGCATTTATTGTAGCTGGGGATTTTAACAAAGCAAATTTTGAGGAAAAGGCCACCTAAATTCTTTCAGCATATTGACTGTTGCACTTGTGCTGGAAAAACACTGGACCATTCTTATTTTAATTTCCAGGATGCATACAAGGCCCTCCCCTGCCCTCCTTTTGGCAAATCTGACTAAGACTCCATTTTGCTCCCCCCTTCCTATAGGCAGAAACTAAAACAGGAAGCGCCCTTGCTAAGGACTATTCAACGCTGGTCTGACCAATCGGAATCCACGCTTCAAGATTGTTTTGATCACGCTGACTGGAATATGTTCCGGGTAGCTTCTGGGAATAATATGGACGTGTACACCGAGACGTTCACCGAGTTTATCAAGAAGTGTATAGGAGATGTTGTACCCATTGTGACTATTAAAACCTACCCTAACGAGCAACCGTGGATAGATGGCAGCATTCACGCAAAACTGAAAGCAGGAAGCACCGCATTTAACCATGGCAAGGTGATGGGGAATACATTACACATTCTTGCGCCTAAGGTTTTTTATTAAGCCCAAATTAAGGCCATGTAAAAGGCACGGGGACGAAGACCAAACAAACACATAACACACAGGGTAGGAATCCAAAACAAAAGAGCGAGGGGTACCTCGGATAAATAACACACGCGCACATTGATTAACACACGGGACGAGACCCGTAATCATCTGCGCAATCCACAATGGCACGAAAGCCAAAATACACAGCACAGGTACTCAAACGCAGCAACGGACATTTTAACAATAATGGACAGCCCGATGGAAACCAAAAGGCACACTTATACAGGTCCTAATCTGTGGGAATAGGGAACAGGTGTGCGTAATGAAAGTTCCAGAGGGATCCGTGACACTAGTCAAGGATCACGCTATACCCACTTCAATTTGCTAACTGCCCCAATAGGTCCACAGACAATGCATTCTTCACCACACTGCCCTATCCCATCTGCACAAGAGGAATGCCTACAGTGCCTTGCAAAATTATTCATCCCCCTTGGAGTTTTTTCTATTCCCCATACACAATAGTCCAAATTGGTGAAGTGAAATGAAAAAAAATTAAAAAGTTAAAGTGGTGCGTGCATATGTATTCGCCCCCTTTGCTATGAAGCCCCTAAGTAAGATCTGGTGCAACCAATTACCTTCAGAAGTCACATAATTAGTTAAATGAAGTCCACCTGTGTTCAATCTAAGTGTCACATGATCTCAGTAGATATACACACCTGTTCTGAAAGGCCTCAAAGTCTGCAACACCACTAAGCAAGGGGCACCACCAAGCAAGCGGCACCATAAAGACCAAGGAGCTCTCCAAACAGGTCAGGGACAAAGTTGTGGAGTACAGATCAGGGTTGGGTTCTAAAAAAATATCAGAAACTTTGAACATCCCACAGAGCACCATTAAATCCATTATAAAATGTTTTAAAGAATATGGCACCACAACAAACCTGCCAAGAGAGGGCCGCCCACCAAAACTCACAGACCAGGAAAGGAGGGCATTAATCAGAGAGGCAACAAAGAGACCAAAGATAACCCTGAAGGAGCTGTAAAGCTCCACAGCGGAGATTGGAGTATCTGTCCATAGGACCACTTTAAGCCATACCCTCCACAGAGCTGGGCTTTACAGAAGAGTGACCAGAAAAAAGCCCTTCCTTAAAGAAAAAAATAAGCAAACACATTTGGTGTATGCCAAAAGGCATGTGGGAGACTCAGATGAGACTAAAATTGAGCTTTTTGGCCATCAATGAAAACGCTATGTCAGGCACAAACCCAACACCTCTCATCATCCCGATAACTCCATCCTCACAGTGAAGCATGGTGGTAGCAGCATCATGCTGTGGGGATGTTTTTCATCAGCGGGACTGGGAAACTGGTCAGAATTGAAGGAATGGTGGATGGCGCTGAATACAGGGAAATTGAGGGAAATCTGTTTCAGTCTCCCAGAGATTTGAGACTGGGACCCTAAGCATACTGCTAAAGAAACACTTGAGTGGTTTAAGGGGAAAAATATAAATCACTTGGAATGGCCTAGTCACAGCCCAGACCCCAATCCAATTGAGAATCTGTGGTATGACTTAAAGATTGTTGTAGACCAGCGGAACCCATGCAACTTGAAGGAGCTGGAGCAGTTTTGCCTTGAAGAATGGGCAAAAATCCATGTGGCTTGATGTGCCAAGCTGATAGAGACATACCCCAAGAGTCTTGCTGCTGTAATTGCTGCAAAAGGTTGCTCTACAAAGTATTGTCGTGTCTTTGGCTATGCCAGATTAAGTGATATGACATGCTATTCTATAAAATAATTTATCCGTAATTAATATTACCTGATTGAGCTAATCATGTAAATGTAATTAACTAGAGAGTCGGGCACCACGAAATAATATTTTTAGAGCTGTTATCTTTCGAATAAACTCTTAAAGACCTAGTAATATTTTACATCAATAGTAGTCAATATTAATCGTCATCTTAATTCAGTCTTATCTGCACGAACCCTGGCTAACAAGTTGAATCAGCAATACAAAATTGGGTTTAATTATTTATTTACTAAATACCTAACTAATCACACAGAATTACACATACACATATTTAAATCATGACTTGATTACAAATTACGTCAAAGGAAAAGGTCCCTAGCGGGCGGAACAGATATGACAGCTGGTTACACAAAAGAAAAGGGTCTGGGTTTGAGTGAAAGAGCGGGAAGACTGAGGAACAAAGGGCGAAGCTGTGCTATCGTAAATACAGTATCTAATGCATTCTAAATTACCGCCCATTTGGAAAAGGAAAATGCAATAAATATTTACTCTGAGCTGCGCTTCGGTAGGTTGGTGGTAGATGGAAGTCCGTGTTGCCCAACAGAGTCCTTTGAAGAATTTCTCTGCTGGTAAATTGAGTATGTTGTAGTAACGTCGTTGTGTGGTAGATGGGATACTCTGTCTGTTCCGTCCTAACCCTCGTTTGCAGCGGCTGTTGCTAACTCAACGGCTAGAAGGTATCATTTCTGTAGTGAATAAGAGTTCAAAGTTCATACCATTCGCAACCAAAGCTCACGCTGATGTTGGCTTCGTTCTGTAGTTATTATCTGAACCATTCTGACATCGGACCGTCGTCCTCACGTCCTCGGAACAGGAGGTTACAGTGCCTTGCGAAAGTATTCGGCCCTCTTGAACTCTGCGACCTTTTGCCACATTTCAGGCTTCAAACATAAAGATATAAAACTGTATTTTTTTGTGAAGAATCAACAACAAGTGGGACACAATCATGAAGTGGAACGACATTTATTGGATATTTCAAACTTTTTTAACAAATCAAAAACTGAAAAATTGGGCGTGCAAAATTATTCAGCCCCTTTACTTTCAGTGCAGCAAACTCTCTCCAGAAGTTCAGTGAGGATCTCTGAATGATCCAATGTTGACCTAAATGACTAATGATGATAAATACAATCCACCTGTGTGTAATCAAGTCTCCGTATAAATGCACCTGCACTGTGATAGTCTCAGAGGTCCGTCAAAAGCGCAGAGAGCATCATGAAGAACAAGGAACACACCAGGCAGGTCCGAGATACTGTTGCGAAGAAGTTTAAAGCCGGATTTGGATACAAAAAGATTTCCCAAGCTTTAAACATCCCAAGGAGCACTGTGCAAGCGATAATATTGAAATGGAAGGAGTATCAGACCACTGCAAATCTACCAAGACCTGGCCGTCCCTCTAAACTTTCAGCTTTTACAAGGAGAAGACTGATCAGAGATGCAGCCAAGAGGCCCATGATCACTCTGGATGAACTGCAGAGATCTACAGCTGAGGTGGGAGACTCTGTCCATAGGACAACAATCAGTCGTATATTGCACAAATCTGGCCTTTATGGAAGTGGCAAGAAGAAAGCCATTTCTTAAAGATATCCATAAAAAGTGTCGTTTAAAGTTTGCCACAAGCCACCTGGGAGACACACCAAACATGTGGAAGAAGGTGCTCTGGTCAGATGAAACCAAAATTGAACTTTTTGGCAACAATGCAAAACGTTATGTTTGGCGTAAAAGCAACACAGCTGAACACACCATCCCCACTGTCAAACATGGTGGTGGCAGCATCATGGTTTGGGCCTGCTTTTCTTCAACAGGGACAGGGAAGATGGTTAAAATTGATGGGAAGATGGATGGAGCCAAATACAGGACCATTCTGGAAGAAAACCTGATGGAGTCTGCAAAATACCTGAGACTGGGACGGAGATTTGTCTTCCAACAAGACAATGATCCAAAACATAAAGCAAAATCTACAATGGAATGGTTCAAAAATAAACATATCCAGGTGTTAGAATGGCCAAGTCAATGTCCAGACCTGAATCCAATCGAGAATCTGTGGAAAGAACTGAAAACTGCTGTTCACAAATGCTCTCCATCCAACCTCACTGAGCTTGAGCTGTTTTGCAAGGAGGAATGGGAAAAAATGTCAGTCTCTCGATGTGCAAAACTGATAGAGACATACCCCAAGCGACTTACAGCTGTAATCGCAGCAAAAGGTGGCGCTACAAAGTATTAACTTAAGGGGGCTGAATAATTTTGCACGCCCAATTTTTCAGTTTTTGATTTGTTTAAAAAGTTTGAAATATCCAATAAATGTCGTTCCACTTCATGATTGTGTCCCACTTGTTGTTGATTCTTCACAAAAAAATAGTTTTATATCTTTATGTTTGAAGCCTGAAATGTGGCAAAAGGTCGCAAAGTTCAAGGGGGCCGAATACTTTCGCAAGGCACTGTACATTGTCATCAAGGGCTTTATATAGGAAGGGAGAGGAGGCGAGTTTGAAAGGTTTTATAGCCCATGTCCCTTCACAGGGGCGGGCCACTGATTGAGCAGAGCCCTAACCTTATGAAAACCCAAATCTCACATTTTAGAAGCTAAAATCACATTTCATCCCATCATGAATAATTTCATATTCAGACATTTAAATTGAATAACAATTCCATGGGAATCCGATAACTCTGATGTGTAAACTTTCCACTGTAGAGTTTGTCATCTTATCATTGATGAGAACGTCTCAGATGACAACTGAACTGACATCATATTCATTAAGTACCACCGCATATGTTCAATTGGTCGGATTACCAGAATATAGTTCATTTCCCCCCACCTTCTGATGTTCCCAGAATCTCTATGTTAACCAAAGAGGTTTGCAAATGTAACATCAGTAGGGTAGAGAGAGGAAAAAGAGGGAAAGAGGTATTTATGACTGTCATAAACCTACCCCCAGGCCAACGTCATGACAGTATTGACTTTTGTGGGGGGGGGGGGGGGGGGGGGGGGTGAATAGTTATGCACGCTCAAGTTCTGTTTTTTTGTCTTGTGTCTTGTTTCACAATAAAAACCCACAAAAAAAATAGATTTTAATTCCAGGATGTAAGGCAACAAAATAGGAAAAATGCCAAGGGGGTGAATACATTCGCAAGCCACTGTATGTAAGAATGCTATTCATTACACATTGACAGGACAGCAGTGGGAAGTTTTAAGTTCCTTGGCGTGCACCACTGACAAACTGAAATGGTCCACCCACACAGACTTTGAGGAAGAAGGCGCAACAGCGAAGGTGGGCCGAGGTCAGGTCAGGTTAGATGAACGGAGAACGAACAGTTTTATTACACACATCACTTAACTTCCTGTCTAGCAACAAAGATGTAGCGTTTAGAGGTGCAAGGAGGAGACTCCGCCTAAAGGAAGGTATAAATACTTGGGCTGGTGGAAACATGTCTGTCTTTTCAGCTGTTTGACCCATTTGGTAAATAAACTTGGTTTGAGCTTTAACTAGTTCTCTGACAAACAGAGTAAAAAACTAACAGGCCCTAAAATATGGATTTCACATGACTGGGAATACAGATATGCTGTGGAGGTCAACTTCCTCTTGTAGGCGTCAATTGGGTTTACCTTGGTCTGCAATCATGAGAGAATTGAGAGAACAGATACCTTAAAATAAAAAGGTAAGGCGTGGATCAGAAAACCAGTCAGTATCTGGTGTGGCCACCATTTGCCTTATGCAGCGCAACACATCTCCTTCGCATAGAGTTGATCAGGCTGTTGATTGTGGCCTGTGGAATGTGGTCCAACTTCTCTTTAATGGCTGTGAGAAGTTTCTGGATATTGTCAGGAACTGAAACACGCTGTCGTAGGAACTGAAACATGCTCAATGGGTGACATGTCTGGTGAGTATGCAGGCCATGGAAGAACTGGGACATTTTCAGCGGAAATGTGGAAATGTGTACAGATCCTTGCGACATGGGACCATGCATTATCATGATGAAACAAGAGGTGATAGCGGTGGATGTATGGCATGACAATGGGACTAAGGAGCTCGTCATGGTATCTCTGTGCGTTCAAATTGCCATTGATAAAATGTGATCGTGTTTGTTATTCGTAGCTTATGCCTGCCCATACCATAACCCCACCGCCACCATGGGGCACTCTGTTCACAACGTTGACATCAGCAAACCACTCGCCGACACGACGCCATACACGCTGTCTGCCATCTCCTCGGTACAGTTGAAACATGGATTCATCTGTAAAGAGCATACTTCTCCAGTATACCAGTGGCCATTAAAAGTGAGCATTTGCCCACTGAAGTCAGTCACTACCCCGAAGGGCAGTCAGGTCAAGACCCTGGTGAGGCAACGACCATGCAGATGAGATTCCCTGACAGTTTGTGCAGAAATTATTTGGTTGTACAAACAGTTTCTTCAGCTGTCTGGTCTAAGACGATCCTACAGGTGCAGAAGCCTAAGTGCAGGTCCTTAGCTGGTGTGGTTACACATGGTCTGCAGTTGTGAAGCCGGTTGGACGTACTGCCACATTTTCAAATGATGTTGGATGAGGCTCATAGTAGAGAAATTAGCATTCAATTCTCTAGCAGCAGCTATGGTGGACATTCCTGCACTCAGCATGCCAATTGCACACTCCCTCAACTTGAGACATCTGTGGCATTATGTTGTGTGACAAAACTGCACATTTTAGAGTGGCCTTTTATTGTTCCCAGCACAAGGTGCACCTGTGTATTGATCAGGCTGTTTAGTCAACTTATTGTTATGCCACACCTGTCAGGTGGATGGATTATCTTGGCAAAGGAGAAATACTCACTAACAGGGATGTAAACAAAAATTTGCGCACAGAATTTGAGAGAAATACGCTTTTTGTGAGTATGAAAAATGTCTGGGATCTTTTATTTCAGCTCATGAAACATGAGACTAACAATTTACATGTTGCATTTATATTTTTGTTCAGTATAGATATAATATCTAGCATTAATTACTATTCAAGACATGTTGCAGCTCTTGCAATTGAGGTTCATGTTTGAAAGTTAGGTGAAAGTTAGAATAGGCTCACTCACAGCTGGAGCATTCTCTCCTGTGTGGCTGCCGACACAGTGCTGGACCAGTCTCATGTCTGTGAGCCCCTGCAGGGGGCAGTATGGGCAGGAGTACACCCTTCCTCCCAGGAAGCCCAATGTCAACACTCTGGGCCTGAGAAACAAGTCACCATCGTTAACACATGCACAAAAATACAATCATTTCACAACATGGACCCATTTTGACAGTAAGATCATACATACCTAACCAATTCAGATATCTGTGTTTGAGTGGGCTGTCCTGGTAGAATCCTAGATGAAAACATAATGAATAGTCAAATATACACCACTTTGAGAGTATAATTCTTTGATCAATGATCAAAATATCTAATCTCAACTATCAGAATAAACTCTCAAACAAATGTTTTATTAATCTCCAGGACCTCTTAACAGATCATGTTTAATGACAGAGGAAGAGAGCTGATTTAAAGTCATGATAACATTGCATCCATAACTGTAAATCAGAATGAAGTCTGTGGCTTATAGGCTGTGACATATAGTATATCTGGCTATTTAACACACAAGTTATTCACAAATGTATTCACTATAGCCAATATATCATCAAAGAGTTCGGACCTTTATTTCCTTTGTTTTGTCTTTATTTATGGTCAGGGCGTGAGCTGGGGTGGGCAGTCTGTAGTTTTTTTTGTATCTGACTGAGAATCATACTTAGGTAGCCTGGGTTTCACTGTTGGTTGGTGGGTGTTTGTTTCTGTGTGAGTGTTTGTCGCCACACGGTACTGTTTTGGTTCTCATCACATCGTTTATTGTTTTGTATTTGTATTGTTTTGTATTTCAGTGTTCAGTTCGTTTTTAATAAATTGTCATGAACACTTACCACGCTGCATCTTGGTCCTCCGATCCTTCTTGCTTCTCCTCCCCAGAAGAGGAGGAGGAGGAATGCCGTTACAAGAGGACATTAAGATGAGAACGTTTTTGTCCTCTTGCTGATGCTACGGTCCAATGTGACTGGTTATTGATATTCCTAGGATGCTACCTTATTTTACTTAAAAGCTTGGATCTTAGGTAATGCCTAATGATGCAGAACTGATTTGGTCTCAGCTCTGGCCATGTATTCACCTTCACTGACCATGAAAAGTTCTGGATAGTGACAGCACTATGGACTCTAGAACACTTCCACCATAGTCAGGTACTAACCAGAAGCACTACTACTCCTTTTGCTACTATTAGTAGTACCACACTACAGTACTAATACTATTATTTACAGTTCTAGTAGGCTACTTCTGCTACTACAGTATTATTAAAAGTACTACTATTAGTACTAATCCTTGTGACTCGTTTCAGGAAACTAGGTGTATGTTGCAGGTTACTACTTCACAGGAGAGCTGTTTGAATGTAAACTTTTTTTTTTTTATCAAAATGTGTTTTTTTGGCAAAAATGCCTTCTGGAACATGTGAACTCATGTGCCTTAATAACAAACTTGTATGCCATCTAAAAATTAAAAATACAATTGTTAAATTAAGAGCCTAGTTGGTTTAGCCACAGAAAAAGTCAGCAACCTTCCCGTAGCCATGAGTTTGGATTGGTCTGCCATATAGCACGCTTCTGTCTATTTGAGCTAGTCAGTATGTGTAGGTAATCCTATCTAACGTGGCTTTTTTAAAATGCATCGTGTAGTAAAACTGCATAAGTGTTGGTCTCCACTTTCTGGAGGACTGAGTTTTGAAATCATTGGAATTCGAGTATGATAGCTAAGGAGATGGAGAAGACACCGGTCTCTGGATTACATCTTCAAACTAAGGGCAACCATGGCATCTGTGACAGGTAGACATGTCGATCCATGATGCACATGGGTAAGATAGTCTAGCTAGCTACATTTTCAGATATTACACTTTTCTAATTTTGATGTAAAGTGGTTTCATTTCAAGTTAAAATGTGCTGTTAGCTAGCTAACGTTAGCTGGCTGGCTCGCTAGCTAACATTATGTGTATGATCTTATTATTCGTATCTCAGAGCCATTTGCTTTGCTAGTTATAGCCTAATATTAGCTATCTAACATTGAACCTGGTTAGTTAGCTACCTGCAGATTCATGCAGGGTAGTAGCGTCATGAGTTGGGATTATGGTTCATTGTTTACCTAGCCCGCTAGCTACATGTCTTAACAAAAGACATCACTACGCACGTAACCAGTGTGTTCGTAAATTCAGTCTGGCCAGCTACTCCGATTTCATGTGAACTCTCGTGTGAGTGTGCCAGTGTACAGAATAATTGATTATTTCACGAACGCTCAACACCCGTTGAATATGGCCGGTGTTAGTAAACGTCGGGAAAAAAGCGTGATTAAATTGTTGCAAGCAGCACAGTTACAGTAACCAACGCTCCGGAATACATAAAAACAGCCTAACCAGCTCTGCTAGGGTGAGTAAAATGGTCAGAGTGGGGTGTTCTCTCATTTGTGTCTGGAAGAAGCTAGCAAGCCAATGTTTGCCAGTTAGCTTGGGTGCTTGACTGCCGTTGTGAGGTCAGAATGCTTGGATCAACCCTACTCATCTGCCAGAGCGATCAATTTGCGCTTTGAACGCTCCGAGTGCGAAACACTCTGAATTTATGAACGCCCAAAGCGCACTCTGGCACTCCGGATTGAATTTACAAACACTCCCTTCAATAGAATGTCACTGCGACAACTGTTGATAGACGTAGCTGGTAAATTCGCTCTGGCTATCTACTCCAATTTCAGAGCACTTTCGTCTGAGTGAAACAGAGCGCAGGATAACTGTCAAATTTACGAATGCTCAACACCTGTTGAATATACGTAAATTGTTGCCAGAAGCAACGGTCTGGATAATATAAAAACAGCCTAACCATCTCTGATAGGGCAAGTAATGGTCAGTGAGCTGTTCTCTTATTTGTGTCTGGAAGTAGTTAGCAAGTTAGCCAGTTAGCTTGGGTGCTTGACTGCTGTTGGATCAACCCTTAAAAAGATGGGTGGGGCTAAAGTTTAAGAGGGTGTAAACAATGCCGAACGGGTGTAGACAAAGAAGAGCTCTCTAGTAGGTACCAAAACATTCAAAGGCCATTTTCTCAAAAGTGAGGTTACAAGTCTATCAACTTTCAAAGCAGAATTACTTTCCCGTTGCTCCTCAAATTCAGTGTGTGATATGTATACCATTTTGTAGCTCTGTGTCTCTGCTTTTATCCAATGTAAAAAAAAAAAACATTTCAAATGTTGCTACATAAGACCAAATCAAGACGGTTGGTCACCTAATGATTCAATGGATTCAGTTTCTGTATACTTGCCCAGTCATGTGGATCGTATCCACAGATACACGGCTGACTTCCTGAGTCGTTGGTGTAATTGGTGGGGGTGGTGCATCAAGAGGGGTGCCATACTCCTCAAGGTACTTCCTGCAGCTTTTGTAGTGAACCCTCATCTTGCTGAGAAACTTCTGAGAAGTGAAATCACATAGGTCTACACATAAAATGGGTGATGTGTGAAGTAACATTTTTGTTTTCAACCAATTAGCAACCATAATTAGCTAAATTGACAAAGTTATCTAATCCACTGGTGGTGTTGATAAATTAATCAAATGTATTTATAAAGCCCTTTTTACATCAGCAGATGTCAAAGTGCTATACAGAAAGCCAGCCTAAAACCACAAACAGCAAGCAATGCAGATGTAGAAGCATGGTGGCTAGGAAAAACTCTCTGGGAAAGGCAGGAACCTAAAGAGAAACCTAGAGAGGAACCAGGCTATGAGGGGTGGCCAGTCCTCTTCTGGCTGTGCCGGGTGGAGATTATAAGAGTACATGGCAATTAAGGCCAGATTGTTATTCAAGATGTTCCAATGTTCATAATGACCAGCAGGGTCAAATAATAACCACAGTGGTTGAAGAGGGCACAACTGATTCGTAGAGAGAGCCAGTGAGACCAGTGCCTTGTCGTTCACCTTCGCACCCCACACATTTAACCATAGGACATACTGAAGAGATGAGTCTTTAGTAAAGACTTAAAGGTTGACACCAAGTCTGTGTCTCTCACATGGGTAGGCACACCATTCCATCAAAATTGAGCTCTATAGGAGAAAGCCTCCAGCGGTTTGCTTGGAAATTCTAGGGACAATAAGGAGAATTGCGTCTTGTGACCGTAGCGTACGTGTAGGTATGTACGGCAGGACCAAATCGGATAGATAGGTAGGAAGAAGCCCATGTAATTATTTTTAGGTTAGCAGTTAAACCTTGAAATCAGCCCTAGCCTTAACAGGAAGCCAGTGTAGAGAGAGGCTAGCACTGGGTAATATGATCACATTTTTTGGTTCTAGTCAAAATTCTAGCAGCTGTGGTTAGCACTAACTGAAATGTATTTAGTGCTTTATCCAGGTAGCCGGAGAGTAGAGCATTGCAGTAGTCTAATTTAATAGTGACAAAAGCATTGATTAGCTTTTCTGCCTTTTTTGACAAAAATCTGTCCTTGAAATATTCTTGATATATTCGTCAAAATAGAGAGCAGGGTCCAGAGCAACCCTGAGGTCCTTCAGTTTTATTTGAGACAACTGTACAACCATAAAGATTAATTGTCAAAATTGTTTCGTGGGACCTAGAACTAACATCTCTGTTTTGTCGCCATCCACTTCCTTATGTCTGAAACACAGGCTTCCAAGGTAGGCAATTTTTGGGCTTCACCATATTTCATCGAAATGTACAGCTGTGTGTTGTCTACATAGAAGTGAAAGTTGACATTGTGTGTCCGAATGACATCACCAAGAGGTTAGAATATATAGTGAAAACAATAGTGCCCCTAAAACGGAACCTTGAGGAACACTGAAACTCAAAAGGACAAACCATCCACAGAGACTAACTGATACTGTATCTTTCCGACAGATAAGATCTAAACCAGGCAAGAAGTTGTCTAGGAGCACAAAGACAGATGGAAAGCCTTGGTCTGCCGCCATTTAAAGGTAATTTACCACCTTCACGAGTGCAGTCTCAATGCAATGATGGGACCTAAAACCAGACTGAAGCATTTCGTGTACATTATTTGTCTTCAGGAAGGCAGTGAGTTGCTGAGTAACAGATTATTTTTTTTTAAATCTGAGGAATGGGAGATTTGATATAGGCACATAGTTTTTTACATTGTCTGGGTCATGGTTTGGCTTTATTACTGTCACTTTTAGGGAGTTTGGTACACATCCTGAGGATAGAGAGCCGTTTATTATTTTCAACATAGGATGGTCCAGCACAGGAAGTAGCTCTTTTGGTAGTTTAGTTGGAATAGGGTCCAGCAGGCAGCTTGAAGGTTTAGAGGCCATGACTATTTGAGAGGCCATGACTATGTGTCAAGAGATAATCTTGAGTGTCTCCATTGATCCTAGGTCCTGGCAGTTTTGTGCAGACTCAGGATAACTGAGTCTTGGAGAAATACGCAGATTAAAAGAGGAGTCTGTAATTTGTCCATATAAAATGTCCGGGGTGAGAAAGTGTAATGAAAAAGGTTAACTGACTTGCCTAGTTAAATAAAAATAAAATAAAAAAAGGTCTGTTCTTAAGCGTGACACAACGCAGAGTGCCTGGATACAGACCTAAGCCGTGGTATATTGGCCATATTCCAAAAACCCCGGGGGTGCCTTATTGCTATTATAAAATGGTTACCAATATAATTAGAACAGTAAAAAGTCATGTTTTGTCATACCCCTGCTATATGTTCTGATATACCACGGCTTTCAGCCAATCAGCATTCAGGGCTCGAACCAGGTTTAAAAATAAATCCCCTTTGTGCATAACTATAGGTAAATCCGACAGGAGTGTTTGAGTGATGACAGAGGATCTAAAAAACACTTGGATGAACATTAAAAAAAAAACTTATGTCAGGCTATTTTCTGGCAATTGTGCTGTTATGTGCCAGATGTTAAGACTACAAATTGTTATAAATGGCCTATTTGCGAGATTGACTTGTCATTTCAATAGACATAGGCTACAGATTCAATTCTGGGTTTATGATTATAATAAAATTGCCATAGTTTGCTTAGATAATGGCAGGTGATGGCCCCTGATAGGCCTACATCTAATTTAATATAATATACAGTAGCCTAGAAAAGATGTTGGCAAGAGGTAAACTGAACGATTTAGCAGTTTGCTTAGTTTAATTTATTCAACATGATTAGCAAGGCGATTTCGCAATAAGTCTGCTGGAATAGGTTACTGAGGATCTTGTAATTTCAATCACTGAATGAAATATTGATAATGTTTATGAACTGAATATGCTTGTCAACAACAGCCAGTGTTTATTTTTACCTGCAGCCTAATCTGACTACTGTTACCGTCAATCTAATGCGTTCCTAATTACACAAGGCTACAACAGCAATAAACTGAAGTTAAGCTATTTATTAAATTGGTTTGCCAGCTCCAGGTAGGCTACACAAGTGGCACGAATTGATTTGCAATGACTCCAGTGACATCATAATTTCAACATTATTGTATTGTATCAAATGGTATACTGCAATGGCATATACATGAATAGGCTACTTGATGGCCAACAGAGGCAAATGTATAATTCTCCACATTTAGCCTCATGTCAGTTGCATTGAGAACTTTTCCCCTATTAAAAAGAACCACGCGAGGGAGTTCCATAACTTATATTTCAAATGTCTACTCTGGGCAGCCCCAGAGACCCAAGAACTGAGCATGCATAAAACACTTCGCTTGGTACCGTTGTCTTTAAGCAGTCAACATTAGAATGCAGTTTAAACCACCTCTGAGCGGATTTATGTAATGCTCTCTAGTGTGCCCAAAAGTCATTTTCCAGTACTTTGTCTGCATTATTTCTTGATGTGCATCAGTTCTAGCGTATTAATGTCTTATGGAAAAAGGTTTGGAAATCGGTGTCTCCATAATGACAATCTAAATAGCCTACCTACAACTGGTAAAAGAAAGTTGTCACAACATGCCCACTTGCTGCTCTTCTCACGCTCACCTGACTCAGCAAATATCTGTAGTGCTCTCTCAACACACACTCCTCCAGTCCTCCCAACCACTCACTCAGCAACAGCCTGCCTCACTGCCTGACAGTCAGCAGCAGGTCATAGTGAAATATATATATTTTTAAAGAGAAACGCCATGGCGGCCGCATTGTACTTTAGAAATAGCCCAAAACCAATACTTTTTCACCCGCAACATCATTTTCAAAGTGGCCCAATTTGGCTGGAAAACCGCGAACATGGCAACACAGAACAGCAACACGGGAACAGATTCAACCACAGAGATATGCTGCACATATATGCTACTGGCTTGAATTTACAGGACTTTATTCCAGGGCTCTCCAAAATGTTAATATAGATAGATGAAATGAATCTAAAAGTAAGAGTTGTGTAATCTACCTCCACGAGATATGCTGTTATAGCCCTATTTCTATTTTGCCCTGTTTATCAAAAGTGTTGGAAAAACTTGTGAATAATCAAATGACTGCCTTTTTTGATGTCTATAGTATTCTCTCTGGTATGCAATCTGGTTTCCTCTCAGGTTATGGATGTGTCACTGCAACCTTAAAGGTCCTCAATGATGTCACCATTTCCCTTGATTCTAAGCAATGTTGTACTGCTATTTTTATTGACTTGGCCAAAGCTTTTGATATGGTAGACCATTCCATTCTTGTGGGCCAGTTAAGGAGTATTGGTGTCTCGAGGGGTCCTCAAAGAGTGCAGTGTATAAAGTCAGAACATCTGCTGTCTCAGACACTGCCTGTCACCAAGGCATGATCCTAGGCCCCACGCTCTTCTCAATTTACATAAACATAACTCCGGCAGTAGGATGCGCTCTCATCCATTTATATGCAGATGAAAGTCTTATACTCAGCTGGCCCCTCCCTGGATTTTGTGTTAAACACTCTACAACAAAGCTTTCTTAGTGTCCAACCATCTTTCTCTACCCTTAACTTTGTTCTGAACATCTCCAAACAAAGGTCATGTGGTTTGGTAAGAAGAATGCCCCTCTTTCCACAGGTGTTATTACTACCTCTGAGGCTTTAGAGCTTGAGGTAGTCAACTCATACAAGTACTTGGGAGTATGGCTAGACAGTACACTGTCCTTCTCTCAGCACATATCAAAGCTGCAGGCTAAAGTTAAATCTAGACTTGGTATTCTCTATTGTAATCGCTCCTTTTTCACCCCAGCTGCCCAATGAACCCTGATTCAGATGACCATCCTACCCATGCTGGATTACAGAGACATAATTTATAGATCGGCAGGTAAGGGTGCTCTCGATCGGCTAGATGTTCTTTACCATTCGGCCATCAGATTTGCCACCAATGCTCCTTGTAGGACACATCACTGCACTCTATAATCTTTGTAAACTGGTCATCTCGGTATACCTGTTGCAAGACCCACTGGTTGATGCTTATTTATAAACCCTCTTAGGCCTCACTCCCCCCTATCTGAGATATCTACTGCAGCCCTCATCCTCCACATACAACACCCATTCTGCCAGTCCCATTTTGTTAAAGGTCCCCAAAGCACACACATCCCTGGGTCGCTCATCTTTTCAGATTGCTGCAGCTAGCAACTGGAACGGGCTGCAACAAACACTCAAACTGGACAGTTTTATCTCAATTTCTTAATTCAAAGACTCAATCATGACTCTTACTGACAGTTGTGGCTGATTTGCGTGATGTATTGTTGTCTCTACCTTCTTGACCTTTGTGCTGTTGTCTGTGCCCAATAATGTTTGTACCATGTTTTGTGTTACTACCATTTTGTTGTCATGTTGTTACCATGCTGTGTTGTCATGCGTTGCTGCCATGCTATGTTGTTGTCTTCAGTCTCTCTTTATGTAGTGTTGTGTTTAGTGATGCACCGATTACATTTTTGGCAGATACCGATATCCAATATTTTCCATGCCCCCCCAAGAAAGATACCAATAACCAATATTTACAATTTTAGCGGCCTTTTAAGCAATTAAGTAGAGTTAAATAGTTAACACACATGGACGCAGCGGTCTAAGGCACTGCATCTCAGTGCAAGAGGCGTCACTACAGTCCCTGGTTCAAATCCAGGCTGTACCACATCCGCTCTTGATTGGGAGTCCCATAGTGCGGCGCACAACTGGCCCAGCGTCGTCCGGGCCGTCATTGTAAATGAGAAATTGTTCTTAACTGACTTGCCTAGTTAAACAAAGGTTAAATAAAATAAATGCATCCAATTAGTCTATAATCAGGGAATATAACCTTGTACACATATCCAAAGGCTTTGAGCAGATGTTAGATATTAAAGTAAATGTTCATCATCAAAAAAGGAACACACACACACACACACACACACACACACACACACACACACTGTGATAATATAGTCCCAAGTGTGTTTATTAACATTTCAACCCCTCAAGGTATTCCTACAGGTGAAAAGTATACTTCATATATGGTGGGAAGACTTAAGGGGGTGAAAATCATAAGCACACTTGGGAGTGTATTTATCATACTGTGTAGACTCCAGAGTTTTCCTCCTGTGTGTTGTCCCTTTGATCAGCGACCTGATTGTAGTGTTGGTTTGGGGAAGAACTACATGTACTAGCTATGGGATTCCCCTAGCTTGACTGTAAATGGAGGGGAAACATTGGAAGAACATGAAAAACAATGCCCTCCTCAGTATTTAGGTAACACTGCAAAATACTGAGTATGTGTTCTGTACTCCACACAGGTAAAACATTTAAGTGTAAACATTTAAGCTCATTATAAACAAAGTGTAATAAATAGTGTCTGCTACCGTAGTACCACAGGCCCTGCACTGTCCTTTCCTCTCCCTCATCTGCTGCTGGACATCTATTGCTCTCTTTTCAGTCTCCGATACGGGGCCCCTGCACAGGGGACAGTGTGGCCCCTGGGCCCTCACAGCCAGGCGGAAGCAGTTTTTACAGAACCTGGGAGGACAGAGATGGTTATTGTTTAATAAAGGTTGCATTTTATTGTAGGCTATAGGATATCCTAATGAGTTGGCTTTTTTTTTGTTGGTAATATCACAGACATCTGGCAACTAAAGTACTGAGCTAGCTGAGCCAGCCATTTTGTGGATTATTTGATCTCAAATATTTGGTTATTTGACCCTGGCTATGCCTTGGCCTGACTATGGGTTATGGTTTTGTATATTTACACATGTCTGCAGTTCCTGGTCCTGATGGGGGTTTTCAGAACATCCTGACATATGG
The DNA here is from genome assembly GCF_013265735.2 of Oncorhynchus mykiss. NCBI lineage: Eukaryota > Metazoa > Chordata > Actinopteri > Salmoniformes > Salmonidae > Oncorhynchus > Oncorhynchus mykiss. The sequence continues at coordinate 69,484,217 of NC_048572.1, forward strand.
GACAGTCATAGTCCTCCTCTGAGCAGCTGTCCAACGATCCCTCTGCAGCATCCCAGATATTATTCATAGCTCCCACAGGCTCCAGTGATGAAGAACACACACTTCCCATTCATCCCAACTCTGCCAACCTGGAGTGAGGAGAATGAGGACTAAACCACCACCTGTTTACTGGATGTCCCCAACCAGAATGCTATTAGACTTTAGACTTTACTGGAAGTCCCCAACCAGAATGCTATTAGACTTTACTGGAAGTCCCCAACCAGGATGGTATTGAGAAACTTTGTTATTGACCAAATACTTATTTTCCACCATAATTTGCAAATAAATTCATTAAAAATCCTACAATGTGATTTTCTGGATTTTTTTTCTTCTCATTTTGTCTGTCATAGTTGAAGTGTACCTATGATGAAAATTACAGGCCTCTCATCTTTTTAAGTGGGAGAACTTGCACAATCAGTGGGCCCACTGTACCTAGTCATTATGCTTTCTGGAATCAGGTAGTAACCAAACAGTGTTGAACAAATCAAAATATATTTTCTATATTTGAGATTCCTCAAAGTAGCCACCCTTTGCCTGGATGACAGCTTTGCACACTCTTGGCATTCTCTCAACCAGCTTCATGAGGTAGTAATCTGGAATGCATTTCAATTAACAGGAGTGCATTGTTAAAAGTTCAACAACAGTCCATCATTCATTTTAAGACATGAAAGTCAGTCAAGCCAGAAAATGTCAAGACCTTTGAAAGTTTCTTCAAGTGCAGTCGCAAAAACCATCAAGCACTATGATGAAACTGGCTCTCATGAGGACAGCCACAGGAAAGAAAGACCCAGAGTTCTCTCTACAGAGGATAAGTTCATTAGAGTTACCAGCCTCAGAAATTGCAGCCCAAATAAATGCTTCACAGAGTTCAAGTAACAGACACATCTCAACATCAACTGTTCAGAGGAGACTGCATGAATCAGGCCTTCATGGTTGAATTGCTGCAAAGAAACCACTACTAAAGGATACCAATAAGAAGAGACTTGCTTGGGCCAAGAAACACAAGCAATGGACATTAGACCTGTGGAAATCTGTCCTTTGGTCTGACGAGTCCAAATTTGAGATATTTGGTTCCAACCGCCATGTCTTTGTGAGACACAGAGTAGGTGAACGGATGATCTCTGCATGTGTAGTTCCCACCATGAAGCATATAGGAGGAGATGTGATGGTGCTTTGCTGGTTACACTGTCAGTGATTTATTTAGAATTCAAGGCACACTTAGCCAGCATGGCTACCACAGCATTCTGCAATGATACGCCATCACATCTGGTTTGCTCATTGTGGGACTATCATTTGTTTTGTTAACAGGACAATGACCCAACACACCTCCAGGCTGTGTAAGGGCTATTTGACCAAGAAGATGAGTGATGGAGTGCTGCATCAGATGACCCGGCCTCCACAATCACCCGATCTTAACCCAATTGAGATGGTTTGGGATGAGTTGGAGTGCAGAATGAAGGAAAAGCAGCCAACAAGTGCTCAGCATATGTGAGAACTCCTTCAAGACTGTTGGAAAAGCATTCCAGGTTAAGCTGGTTGAGAGAATGCCAAGAATGTGCAAAGCTGTTATCAAGGAAAAGGCTGGCTACTTTGAATAATATAAAATATATTTGGATTTGTTTAACACTTTTTTGGTTACTACATGATTCCATATGTGTTTTTTCATAGTTTTGATGTCTTCACTATTATTCTACAATGTAGGAAATGAAGAAAAACCCTTGAATGAGTAGGTGTCCAAACTTTTGACTGGTACTGTATTTATACAAAACGTGCCAGGCATTATAATGGTAGTGTCATGAAGCATTGAAGTAATAGTGCATTAGAATGTGACCGCAAAATGTTCACTCTCTCTTTGTAGAATAGCTGACCCAGAGAAGCCAATGGAGGTGACAGGTGAGAATGAGGAGGACCCATGATTGTACAAAAAACATCCTTGAATTTATTACAGATGCAGTATTTCAGGATACATGGCTTGTCTAGAAAACAGTTGTCCATAGCAGCAGCGTTCAGGATATGAAAAACTCTAAAATGACAGCGAGTGTAAAGCTCAGCCCCTCAATAGTGTTCCTACTGCCTAAATGCAAAATATCATAAATACAGATTACCGCTTTTCCAGTTCTAAGCAGAGCCCAACTCTCCCCTTACTGGGACTAAAGAGAGTCTACCAGAACAGCTTAAATCAACTGCCTGTACACTACAAACTGCTACTGAGCACATTGTCAACTGTTATTTAACCCTGAGCTGAGAGAAAAGGACAGCCTTTATCCCTTTGTTCCTCAAACCCACCCACACTTATTAACCAATGAGAATGAGCATTGAATCAGAATAACTTTTTAAAATTAGACCATGGAAAACATAAGTTAATTTCATTCATTAGTTTAAAATGTTCATATTTAGTCATGTACATTTTACTTTAAAAGACAGAGCTACATCAAATAGAACTACTATATAGGGAGACTGAAAGCATGGGTGAGCTACACATTAATTCGCTAACTTACCACACCTGGCTTAAACCTGCCCAACCAACTTGATAGCAAACAATTATGGTCAGGAACACCTAAACTGCTAGATTGCTATGCATGACAATGTACTAGTGCACTTCATCCAAACCACACATGCATATACCTTTAAACATTATAGATAACAAAGACCTTTTAAAATGGTGATGCCAGTCTAAGGCTCTCTTATCTCTCTCTCGCATTCACAGAAACAAGCAAGCAAGCAAGCATTATTTTAAGCAGTACATTGTCTTTCCCCTCAACATTAAATCCATATTTATATAAAAAATTCCACTTACCACCTGTACAATCTGCTTAGTGAATCGTAACTAAATGATTGAAAATGAATTGACAAGTATAAATACAACACGGCAAATCCCCTGACAAGTTAGTTTTCACTTTCACTGTCGACATGAGGAAGGTTGGAAATTACCTAAATGTTTAACAGCTTCAAACATCATTCACTCACAAGAGTCATTGGCTTTGAACACTTATTCAGAGCTACAAGGCTTGGAACAACGTCTTAATGTTATTTTCTGTGCACCGTATCTTTGGAAAATGTTCAAGTCATTTCAAAACTTCAAAGGGATCTCTTTAATGTACTGTATGCTCTCCATTATGATTGTGTATGTTTACAATTAGAGGGACTTTTATGAATTATCACAGTTTAGAAAAAGGCTCCTCTGTTCAGAAAGTGAAACTGAAATTTTCTGGCAATGTTTATTTTGTTTTACTCCCATTTATTATTCACCAGTAAGGGAATGATAACTGTCAGACATTCAGCCCACAGCCTCTGATAGATACTGTTATTTAGTTAATACCTATAGTGAAGTGACTGCTGAACACCCTGCATTGACTCCAAGCTACACTGTGCGCTTGGGCTGCTTTAAAGTTCAATATCAAAACAGTGCCCTCATTTTCAGAGAAAATATTTTACAGCTACTATGTTATCTGCCAGCCTTGGAGTCAATATCTGGCCATTTAAGATTCCAGCTCATGTATATTAATAACGTCTTCTCTAATTGCAAGCGGTCAGTCCTGCAGTGTGGAGGCTAACTCAGCCAGGCCTCACTCATTCCCTCTATATCGCCATTGATTGTGTGTTCAGTTCAATCTCTTTTTATGGATCGTGTGATCAGTAGATGGAAGGATGCTGGTGGACTTGCCCTCTATTCTTTCCATTAATCTTCATTCCTACATGAATGTGTAATGGGGAGTGGATGGAGGTTTCATCACCAGGAACCATGTAGTTTGGTGCCATCCGGAGTTGTGGCCTAGCTCAGTGGGTAGCTGTGGTCCTATCTGCTTGGCAGTGCTGTGAAAGTTGGAAATCGAACTGCTGTGTGTTCTGGTATGGGTTAGGCCTATATAGGCCTCATGAATATGCTGTAGTCAACTGAACTGCCATGTGAAAATATTATTGGCTCAGCAACCACTGCCTACAGCAGATGGCCAACATATCAAGACCAGGTGTTTGAATGGTGATGCCCTGGAACTGTAGCACAATCAAATTGAGTTACAGAATACAAACACTGTTGGATTGAGATATTGAGGATACGTAAGCAATAAAGCACGCCAGGCTTTATCATGAGTACAGTCCCATTTACCTGTGATTGTATTCATGATATAGCACTGCCTGGTGTGCCTTATTGCTTTTATAAAACTGTTACCAACATTTTACATATTTTCCTAAATCAATTCATACAATTTCATTTTTCCATCAGAAGATATGGGGTGCGTTCCTAAATTGCCTCCAGTGTATTAGAGTGCACTCTGGGTTGTTCGTCAATTCAGAGCGTGGTCAGATTGTCTATTTTGTAAATGTAGAGAGTGTCGCTCTCTGAGCGTTCAGAGCGCACACTGGGTTGATCCGAGCGTTCTGACCTCAATGGCAGGACAAACCAAAAAATGTTTTAACCCAAACTAAATCACAAATTACCGTCATTATCATGGAAATATCCATGTAAATGCCAGTAAGCTAGTCAACTTTAGCCAGTTAGCTTGGGTACCCAAGCTAACTGGCTAAAGTTGACTAGCTTACTGGCATTTACTTGAATATTTCCATGATAATGACGGTAATTTGTGATTTAGTTTGGGTTAAAAAAAAATAGTCTTGTCCACAGAGATCAAAATTCAAAAGGAAACATTGTTTCCGAGGTCCAACAGGCAGACAGCAAGGCTTTATTTGATACCCACTGTACCAGAATAAATGCTAGGCTGGAAAAAAGGGAAATCATGTGTCGTGACATTGTATTAGTTAATGTGACGACTGTTGCTCATCGAATGATTAAAAGTTTCTAATTGCGTGATTAACTGAATCAAGCAATTATTAACTCATTAACCTGGAGCACCATGGGAAAATGTTTTTATTAAGTTTCTATTTCCCAAATGAACTCAAAGAATATCGATTTTACAACAGCCGCTAATTAAATCAGTCACTGTACCTCTACAATCTCGTTCTGAACGTCATATAATCCGGGAATCTGCACGGACCCGGGTCTCACCAATGAGTTTGTACCACACCTATCTTAGTTGAGTATTTATTTACTAGAAAGCTAAAATGATGATAAAAGATACACATACACAAAAACACATTCTAGGCTATTGATTAGAACTTAGTATAACGGGCCAACACACTATGGCACGTGTTACCCAAAAATGGGGATTTAAAAGAGAGAAAAAGATAAAGTATACGAGAGAAATATACATTTGGGTGAATTTGTCAGCTATGCTTATTCTAACCCCAGCCTTGCCACAAACTGTTCCTCTTATGGGTCAGAATATAAGGATGTAATTACGTGGGGAAGGTCTCTGTGGATTCTCCGCGTGGACCGTTCAGGCTGCTCAATGACGTACTTCTCCGGCGCACCTCTCTGGTCGTCATCACGATGTCAGTGTCCTTTTGGCTTAGGAGTCTGTTCCCTCGCCCTTGCTCTGGAAGGGCTCTTCTGAGGACAGACAGCTCTGTAGCTCAGAGCTCACAGCGTAGGAATGAAACAGTGTAGATACCACGATTCGATGGGAGATGGAGGCTAGGTGGTTCGACTTGAATTCACCCGCTTAGACACAGCTACTCATCCGTAGCTTGGGTAGAAGAAAAAAAATGGTGTTGTGTTCTGGGTTCGTTGACTTTTTAGACCTCGGCTGCAGCTTGAGTCACGTCGTCTTGTCTGTAAACTCTTTAATCACATGTTTTATACCCTCGTGTCAGAAGTGGGCATAACCACGTTTAGGGCAATTCTATGGGCGTACCAAGTTAAGAGGCAAGGTCTAGATTTTACTCAAATCCAATTTTAGACAACTAACACATTTCATCTTTACCAAAACATTCTCTTTGATTTGGACATTTTCCACACAACGTACAATGTATAAACATCAAACATATTCTAGGTAAACTGTTGGCGTTACTATGTTTTTGTAATAATGCAATCTATTAACCTTTAATAACAAAACAAAATGACATACATTTTCATATTCCATCTATCGTCATGACCACCATTGTGGCTGACGGAAACCATTGTTCCAAAGTCCCTTTATTTCATGTTTAATGTTCTGAGGCTGGTTCTCCATAGTAACAGGACAAAAGCAATTTGTCTGTGGCATAAGATTTACCAGGGAGCTGACCAAGAACCCGATGGTCACTCTGACAGAGCTCTAGAGTTTGTCTGTGGAGATGGGAGAGCCTTCCAGAAGGACATTAATCTCTGCAGCACTCCACCAATTAGGCCTTTATGGTTGAGTGGCCAGACGGAAGCCACTCCTCAGTAAAAGGCACATGACAGCCTGCTTGATGTTTGCCAAAAGTCACCTAAAGACAAGATTCTCTGGTCTGATGAAATCAAGGTTGAACTCTTTGGCCTGAATGCAGCCCATAAATAACAATTAACATAGTAGTCTCTAGTCTTCTTAACTTGGGGTTTGTTTAACTATACAGGAGTACATTGTCTCAGTAACAAAATTACCACACCCCGCATCAACAGATCGTTACCAAATAACCTGTTAAGTGGGCAATTCTAAATTGGGATTGAGACCCATCATTAATATCAATCTATTGTTAAGATTAAACATTGACACTGTCTCCAACACATTTTGACCATGATGACAGTGTCCCACAGGAGATGTTTAACAAGGTCCCTAGTTGCTATCTATAACCTTTCCCTACTCTCATGCTGTGCGGCCTTTCACTCTTCCTCATGGACCTGTGACAGGCAGCCCTCACGGTGATCTCCCTTGTCAATGTATCTTTGTTAGATAACATTACTGTGTAGAAGACATGAATAACAATTATTTTTATCTTGCAAATATAGCTAGCAAGCATAACTTAACCTTGCTAACGAAAATACACACATTCTCAGGTAGATTCTGTCCTATATACATCTTGAACCCGTTTTCATTCTTGCTAGCTGGAGTCTGAGGCTGATTTAACAATTCGAAGTACATCATTAATATTAATTTGAGGCAAGTCCTGAAGACACTACCACTATCTCAGTTTTTCTCTAGGCAACGTTATTTCGTCGATAACAACTAGACTGACTTCCGTTCTATAGTATGCGCCACCAGAAATTGCCACACCGGTAGGAAGTGTGTCTAGAACGTTTGTTCATTGAATGTGCATAAGGGCTATTCTGAGGTAATAACTTTGCGCGGACTGAGCGAGCGTTTAAGAGGTGAAATCGAACTAGAACTGCCCCTGTCCTCCTTCCTTCGCTACCACTACGAGGTAAAATAGATCCAAGCAACCAGCATAGCAACGGACGCTTTGGTTCATTACGTGATCCAGTCAGAATGTTTCAAGTTCTAGCAACAGACGCTAGAACTCATCGAATCCTATTGTTGGTTAAAAATCCCACCATGGTCACGTGTCAAATCCTTACTCACTGATGTTGTTAAGGGATATAACGAGCATTGTCAAAGTCCCTTGTAAAACACTCCCTTGTAAAGATCATTGAGTGGAAAGAATCAAAGTAAAAAGACTCTTGAGAACATGCAACTCACTATTTCAGTAAAAGGGAATTTACTTGAGGGCAACATCTAAACAAAAATCAGGAATTGTTATCTTTGTCCAGTCAGAGCACTGAATCTGAGATGTCCTTTGAAGATATCTGGAGAGATCTAAAGATGCTAATTTTTTGGTTTCCTGAAGTTCACGATCAGCTCCTTTGTTGTTTGATGTTGGGTGAGAGGTTATTTTCCTGCACCACATTCCCAGGCCCCTCACCTAATCAGGCTTGCTACTGTTGTGTCGTCTGCAAACGTCATCTGATGATTGAGTTGGAGGCGTGCGTGGCCACGCAATCATGGGTGAACAGGGAGTACAGGAAGGGGCTGAGCACGAATCCTTGCAGGGCCCCAGTGTTGAGGGTCAGCGAAGTGGAGGGGTTGTTTCCTGCCTTCACCTCCTGGGGGTGACCCGTCAGGAAGTCCAGGACCCAGTTGCAAAGGGTGGGGTTCAGACCCAGGGCCTCAAGCATAATGATGAGCTTGGAGGGTACTATGATGTTGAATGCTGCGCTAAAGGGGGTTAACACTCTTAAATATCTTACTCACGTCGGCCATGGAGGAGGAGAGCCCACAGTCCTTGGTAGCGGGCCATGTCGGTGGCACTGTGTTATCCTCAAAGTGGGCAAAGAAGGTGTTTAGCTTGTCTGGAAGAAAGACGTCAGTGTCCGCGACGTGGCTTGTTTTCCCTTTGTAGTCTGTGATTGTCTGTAGACCCTGCCACATGCATCTCGTGTCTGAGCTGTTGAATTGCAACTCCTCTCTGTCTATATACTGACGTTTTGCCTGTTTGATTTCCTTAGAGGGAATAACTACACTGTTTGTATTCGGGCATATTCCCAGTCACCTTGCCATGGTTAACCAGTTAGAGCTCTAGGGGCGCTATTTCATTTTTGGATAAAAAACGTTCCCGTTTTAAGCGCGATATTTTGTCACGAAAAGATGCTCGACTATGCATATTCTTGACAGTTTTGGAAAGAAAACACTCTGAAGTTTCAGAATCTGCAAAGATTTTGTCTGTAAGTGCCCCAGAACTCATTCTACAGGCGAAACCAAGATGATGCATCACCCAGGAATTAGCAGAATTTCTGAAGCTCTGTTTTCCATTCTCTCCTTATATGGCTGTGATTGCGCAACGAATGAGCCTACACTTTCTGTCGTTCGCCCAAGGTCTTAGCAGCATTGTGACGTATTTGTAGGCATATCATTGGAAGATTGGCCATAAGAGACTACATTTTCCAGAGGTCCGCCCGGTGTCCTTTGTCTAAATTTGTGCGTAATCTTCAGGTGCAGGCATTTTCTCCTGGGATTCAGGAGAGAAACCATGTTTCCAAGAACGATGTATCAATGAAGAGATATGTGAAAAACACCTTGAGGATTGATTCTAAACAACGTCTGCCATGTTTTCAGTCGATATTATGGAGTTAATTTGGAAAAAAGTTTGCGTTTTGAGGACTGAATTTATGGATTTTTTTTGGTAGCCAAATGTGATGTATAAAACGGAGCTATTTCTAATACACAAGGAATCTTTTTGGAAAAACTGAGCATCTGCTATCTAACTGAGAGTATCCTCATTGAAAACATCAGAAGTTCTTCAAAGGTAAATGATTTTATTTGAAGGCTTTTATGTTTTTGTTAATGTTGCGTGCTGGATGCTAACGCTAATGCTAACGCTAAATGCTAACGCGAAATGCTAACTCTAGCTAGCTACTTTTACACAAATGATTGTTTTCCTATGGTTGAGAAGCATATTTTGAAAATCTGAGATGACAGTGTTGTTTACAAAAGGCTAAGCTTGAGAGATGGCATATTTATTTCATTTCATTTGCGATTTTCATAAATAGTTAACGTTGTGTTATGCTAATGAGCTTGCTGATAGATTTACACAATCCTGGATACAGGGGTTTTTTCATAGCTAAACGTGACGCAGAAAACGGAGCTATTTGTCCTAAACAAATAATCTTTCAGGAAAAACTGAACATTTGCTATCTGAGAGTCTCCTCAATGAAAACATCTGAAGTTCTTCAAAGGTAAATGATTTTTTTGAATGCTTTTCTGTTTTTTTGTGTAAATGTTGCCAGCTGAATGCTAATGCTAAATGCTACGTTAGCCATCAATACTGTTACACAAATGATTGTTTTGCAATGGTTGAGAAGCATATTTTGAAAATCTGAGATGACAGTGTTGTTAACAAAAGGCTAAGCTTGAGAGCTAGCATATTTATTTCATTTGATTTGCGATTTTCATGAATAGTTAACGTTGCGTTATGGTAATGAGCTTGAGTCTGTATTCACGAACCCGGATCCGGGATGGGGAGATCAGAAAGGTTAAATTCTATGGTTCACGCTTTCAGATTTGCGCAAATGTTGCCATCTATTCATGGTTTCTGGTTTAGGGTAGGTTTAAATAGTCTGTGGGTACAATCTCCTATACACTTCCTGATAAACTCAGTCACCGTATTAGTGTGTTCGTCTATGTTGTTCCCAGAAGCTATCCAGTCAGCATGCTCAAAACGATCTTGAAGCGTGCATTCCTTTTTGGTCAGACCAGCGTTGAATAGTCCTTAGCACGGGTACTTCCTTTTTGAGTTTCTGCCTATAGGAAGGGAGGAGCAAAATTGAGTCGTGATCAGATTTGCTGAAGGGAGGATGGGGGAGGTTCTTGTAGGCATCCCGGAAGTTGGAGTAGCAGTGGTTGAGTGTTTTAGCAGCGCGAGTACTACAGTCAATGTGTCGATAGAACTTCTGTAATGTTTTTCTCAAATTTGTTAAAATCCCCAGCTACAATAAAATGCGGCCTCAGGATATGTGGTTTCCAGTTTGCATAAAGTCCAGTTAAGTTCTTTGAAGGCCGTCATGGTATCGGCTTGAGGGGGAATATACACGGTTGTGACTATAACCGGAGAGAATTCGCTTTGGAGGTAATACGGTCTGCATTTAATTGTGAGGTATTCTAGGTCGGGTGAACAAAACGACTTGAGATCCTGTATGTTGTTATCTCAATCACACCATGAGTATTTAATCATGAAACATACACCCCCACCCTCCTTCCCGGAGAGATATTTATTATTGTCTGCGCAATGAACTGAGAACCCAACTGGATGTGCAGGCTCAGACAGTATATCCCGAGAGAGCCATGTTTCCGTGAAACAGAGTGTTACAATCGCGGATATCTCTCTGGAAGGAAATCCTCACCCTGACCTCATCAACTTTATTATCCAGAGACTGAACATTAGAGAGTAATATACTCGGAAGCGGTGGGTGGTGTGCGCCTCCTGAGTCGGACTAGAAGTCCACTCCGAGTACTTATGTTATTCGAAAACATAATGTTAACTTTCACTGCTATGCGGATGACACACAGCTGTACATTTCAATTAAACATGGTGAAGCCCCAAAATTGCCCTTGCTAGAAGAATGTGTTTCAGACATAAGGAAGTGGATGGCTGCAAACTTTCTACTTTTAAACTCGGACAAAACAGAGATGCTTGTTCTAGGTCCCAAGAAACAAAGAGATCTTCTGTTGAATCTGACAATTAATCTTAATGGTTGTACAGTCGTCTCAAATAAAACTGTGAAGGACCTCGGCGTTACTCTGGACCCTGATCTCTCTTTTGAAGAACATATCAAGACCATTTCAAGGACAGCTTTTTTCCATCTACGTAACATTGCAAAAATCAGAAACTTTCTGTCCAAAAATGATGCAGAAAAATTAATCCATGCTTTTGTCACTTCCAGGTTAGACTACTGCAATGCTCTACTTTCCGGCTACCTGGATAAAGCACTAAATAAACTTCAGTTAGTGCTAAATACGGCTGCTAGAATCCTGACTAGAACCAAAATATTTGATCATATTACTCCAGTGCTAGCCTCTCTACACTGGCTTCCTGTCAAAGCAAGGGCTGATTTCAAGGTTTTACTGCTAACCTACAAAGCATTACATGGGCTTGCTCCTACCTATCTCTCTGATTTGGTCCTGCCCTACATACCTACACGTACGCTACGGTCACAAGACGCAGGCCTCCTAATTGTCCCTAGAATTTTTAAGCAAACAGCTGGAGGCAGTGCTTTTTCCTATAGAGCTCCATTTTTATGGAACGGTCTGCCTACCCATGTCAGAGACGCAAACTCGGTCTCAACCTTTAAGTCTCTACTGAAGACTCATCTCTTCAGTGGGTCATATGATTGACTGTAGTCTGGCCCAGGAGTGGGAGGGTGAACGGAAAGGCTCTGGAGCAACGAACCGCCCTTGCTGTCTCTGCCTGGCCGGTTCCCCTCTTTCCACTGGGATTCTCTGCCTCTAGCCCTATTACAGGGGCTGAGTCACTGGCTTTACTGGGGCTCTCTCATGCCGTCCCTGGAGGGGGTGCGTCACCTGAGTGGGTTGAGTCACTGATGTGGTCATCCTGTCTGGGTTGGCGCCCCCCCCCCCTTGGGTTGTGCCGCGGCGGAGGTCTTTGTGGGCTATACTCAGCCTTGTCTCAGGATGGTAAGTTGGTGGTTGAAGATATCCCTCTAGTGGTGTGGGGGCTGTGCTTTGGCAAAATGGGTGGGGTTATATCCTTCCTGTTTGGCCCTGTCCGGGGGTGTCCTCGGAGTGGGCCACAGTGTCTCCTGACCCCTCCTGTCTCAGCCTCCAGTATTTATGCTGCAGTAGTTTATGTGTCGGGGGGCTAGGGTCAGTTTGTTATATCTGGAGTACTTCTCCTGTCCTATTCGGTGTCCTGTGTGAATCTAAGTGTGCGTTCTCTAATTCTCTCCTTCTCTCTTTCTCTCTCTCGGAGGACCTGAGCCCTAGGACCATGCCCCAGGACTACCTGACATGATGACTCCTTGCTGTCCCCAGTCCACCTGGCTGTGCTGCTGCTCCAGTTTCAACTGTTCTGCCTTATTATTATTCGACCATGCTGGTCATTTATGAACATTTGAACATCTTGGCCATGTTCTGTTATAATCTCCACCCGGCACAGCCAGAAGAGGACTGGCCATCCCACATATGCTCTCTCTAATTCTCTCTTTCTTTCTCTCTCTCGGAGGACCTGAGCCCTAGGACCATGCCCCAGGAATACCTGACATGATGACTCCTTGCTGTCCCCAGTCCACCTGACTGTGCTGCTGCTCCAGTTTAAACTATTCTGCCTTATTATTATTCGACCATGCTGATCATTTATGAACATTTGAACATCTTGACCATGTTTTGTTATAATCTCCACCCGGCACAGCCAGAAGAGGACTGGCCACCCCACATAGCCTGGTTCCTCTCTAGGTTTCTTCCTAGGTTTTGGCCTTTCTAGGGAGTTTTTCCTAGCCACCGTGCTTCTACACCTGCATTGCTTGCTGTTTGGGGTTTTAGGCTGGGTTTCTGTACAGCACTTTGAGATATCAGCTGATGTACGAAGGGCTATATACATACATTTGATTTGATTTGATTTGATTTTCCGCTGGCTGTGTTTTAAATCAGTCTCTGGAATCAATTAAATTGCCCTGGGGGGTACGAACAAAGGATCCGATTCGGGAAAGTCGTAATCCTGGTCATAATGCTGGTGAAATACCACTGCTCTGTTATCCAAAAGTTCTTCCCGGCTGTATGTAATAACAAACAATGTCCAGGCCTAGTAACGTAAGAAATAACACATAACAAAATACTGCAAAGTTCACTAAGAGCTAGTAGCACAGCAGCCATTTTACCATTAATAGTAGACTATGTATGAATCTTCAGTGAAATGAGCCATGGAATGCAATGTAGGCACACAGAGAATGCATGTCTTTGCTTCATCTGAGACATCAGCATGAACAAAAGTAGTCAAAACAAACAGCCGGTTACCTTTTCCTTTACATGTCAGTCCTGTGGCGGTAAATTAAAGTGGAGACCCTAGTGCTCCTCTGGCTCCTCTCCTCATTCAGGTGTATAATCAGAGTGTTTAGTGAGGAAAGACTTAAGTCTATTTAATTCTGCCAGGGCTTTGCTTTGTGATTGATGATTTTGTTGTGCTAGCACTCCTTTGCATAGAACTCCTGACACAGCAATGGAAACAGTGATTGAAGAAAAAGAAGAAGCTGTTGTACTAATGGAAAACACTCTGTTCTCTGATTCTCTGAGTTCTTTGTGGTTGAAGATATTGGACCCGAGTTTGCTTTGTGACAAATTCCACTCTGTTTATGGTTAATTGCTTTTCAGTGTACATGAACAGGCACATTCTTTGCTCTGTTGTGTTGTGCTGTGTGGTCAATTCGTCATCTTAAATGATATTAGTTTGAAACACTAAATGTAGTGCCATTATTACCCCTCAAAAACTTGGACAGAGTGAGTCACAAAAAGGTGGGGTGTTTGTGTATTTGCATGCCTGCGTCCTTGCAAGTGTGTGTAATGTTAATAATTCTGTAGGTGCTTATCCAGAGTATACCAAACATTAGGAACACTTTCCTAATATTGAGTTGCACCCCCCCCCCCCCCCCCCCCCCCCACACAATTAAGGTTAAGTTCCTTGCTCAAGGGCACATTGTACGAATTTTCACCTTGTCGGCTTGGGGAATCAAACTAGCGATTTATTGGTTACTGGGCGAACACGCTAACCGCTAGGCTACCTACCTGTGTGTGTTATTTTGGTTTCACAATTGAAATTCTAATGAAGAAAGAACATTACTAGCTGGCTAGCCAGTTCAGTAAAAACATTATTAAAAGCAAGCTGGCTACATCCTATGATTAGCTTCACAAGCGGTTATAACAAGAACAAAGCAATCAGTTAACATATGGAATTTATAGACACAATAGCAGATGGAGAAATGGTACTCATATTCAGCAAACATAAATAGGAAAAATGTAACGTTCTCTTTCGAAGTGAATATTTGATTTAAAGTTATGTACTCCGTTTAAAAACGTGGTTGCATCTTTATGTAACAAACCACAGATAAAATGTAGTCCATTACTTACTTAATTTAAATCATTTTTGAAACAGTTACTTTGTTTTTCCTCAAACTGTGTAATTGAAACACGTTTTGAAAGAGACAAACTTTTGTTAACTTAGTATCTGTAGTATTTGCATTGACAGAACCTCTAAATTGGGCTTTAAGCTAGTGTATATTGAGCTCCAAAGAAAGCCTTGGAGGTTGACTGTAACTACTTTTAGACTGTAGCATAACAAATACGCTGTGAGAAGAGGTCACTGCTGAAATGCTGTAATTTAAATTCTGTTGATAGGAAATGCACACATTCCATTACCTTCTTTGCCTTGCAGAGTGGGAGATAGATTTTCCTAAACAGCCTTGCTGTTGAAGAGACAGTGAACGAGAACAAATGAGAGGCTGGAGTGAGACAATACTACATTATAGTATCTCCTTTTACCTTGACAATCTATTATTCAAAAGGCAGATTAGACTGTATAGTAAGTCATTCTCAGAAATGTATGTCTTGTACAGTATGTCATTCCAAGGATACAAACTCAGCAAAGGTTTGTGTGTTCTTGATGTTAACCTCATTCGTACTCCACCTTGAATGGCAGTCAACATGTTTTTCCACTGTGACTAATTGTTTCACTTTTTTTATACACTAATAAAACTGCTCAATTCATCCGAGTGGTAGGTCTGGCAAATTAATGTAGTAATGACCCTACAATCAACACGGAAAGACCTCCTTCCGTCACACCCCCAATCATTATTTCCCTGTCTTCTTCACACATCCATAATTGTCTGTGAGGGTAGAGGAGAAAGGGTAACCCCTTTACTGAAAACCATCGTCTGGCATTTTGTCTCTCCACTTTGACCTACTGTAACCTGTAATTGCTATAGACTACAGAGCCAAGACATAGGCATACAGACGAAGTAAAGAAAGCAAATCTTATTCTTAGAACAGCATTCATAAAACATGCTATTAGGTTCTGGACATGCATGTCAGCAGGGGTTTCTTGTTATAATACAGATACAAAAATAACAGACTACTGGTACTATACATTAGAGTGTAACATACTAAGCACATCTTTAGAGTGAAAAATCTTCATATGCTCTGTCTTCTTGTCACACCTATGATTTTTATGTGAGGGGTGAGGTGATAGTAAAGGCCTTAAATCCCTCACCCCCCCATACTGAAACCAGACTCTTATACTCCTAAACACAGCTTCTAGTCTTCCTTGACCTAGTTTGCCACAATATTGATAGTTTCAAATCAGGAGAGCAGCACGAGATACTCAGGGGAGACGGAGAGGGCCTCCTTTAAAAGAAGACACTTTGTATTCAAAACACACCATCATTAACTGACCGTTCCCAATATACTCACCAGCAGCCCTATGGATCAGGCAGGCAGGAGGCTGTTTAAATTAGCAGTATCTCTCATCTCAAAAAGCCCTGGTTATTTCACATGGTTAGCCCTTGGCTGTTTGGGTTCTGCAGATGGAGGTCCCATGTGAGCCGGCATGAGCCGTTAGCTGAAGGCATGCATTTAGTATGTGGAAAATGCAGCCCATATGTAGAACAACTGGGGGATATACCTGTGATGCAGTACATGGGAAAAAAATCTTTCTACAGTAATGTAGTGATTGAGGAGGAAAAGTCGATGTGGGGTCTGAACAAGAGTGAGTGGAATCATAGTGAGTGCACTTCCACCTGTGCCAAATGGCTCAGACCTCTTGACTAAGGCTGCAGTGCACTCATAAACAGGGTGCAAGGCTACTCCAATGTATTTGAGATGGTCAGAATGTTTGTCTTGTCAGATTTAAATTCTGACTTGCCAAATTCAAATGAAAACTTGTGAATTTTAAAGTAATAAAAGGGGCAGATCAACTGACGAACAGAGACACAACTAGTGGTGACCTGTCATTGGAGGGCCCCACCGGTTTAGCTAAATTAAAAATCAATTTAAAAAAAACCTTTTTTTGCCTGTTTTGCATGATATTTTGGCATTAAAAAAATAATCATTGAGTTAATAAAACTGCAGACAAACATGGTCTCTTTTTTTCTTTCTTGAGTAAGGTAGCTCCAAAATGCATGTGTTTCAGCCTAGCTCAGTGATTTCTGTGGTGGTGGGACAGCCAGCGGGAAATACGGAGTGTAGTGGTTGGTAATGTTCTCAGGTTCCACTGTGATTGGCTCAGTGTTCTGTCACTCATGGGGACCCTAAGTCACCGCAAAATCTACAGGGAGAGCTCGAAAATTCAAGCACCTTGGGTACTGCCATAGTTACAGAAATGCCCATCCAAGGCGGCTCAAGGTCATTGGCCACAGACAAAATGACATCAAATGACGTCCAATCAAAAGCTACTGTAGATATAACATGTCAATATCATACTTTCAAAATCATTGCTAGCAGTCATCATGAATCAAGTTGAAAATCTTCTGGCAAATCCTTTTCAATCCTTTACGTATGAAGATAACTTATGAAGAGAACTTAAAGATAAAATGTATCGGTGCTCATCGGCCATTGGAAATAAACGTTAGACAAGAAGTAGGAAATCGCAAATTCAACCATGTGTGGTTTGGAAGAAATCAGTGGCTAACTGCAAGCATTGCAAAGCAATCATTAGCCTGCTATTCAGTGGAGTGGATGTGTGGTCCAAGTCTGGGTTTAAAGGGTCTCTTTTCCAAGTTTAAAAGGATAAACATTCAACATTGGCCATGCTATCAATCCAGCATGATTTCTGCTGAGTTCAAAACAACTGGGAACGGGGGGGAGCTCCGACTGGGGAAAATAAATGTTGAATGGTCATGCAACTCAGAATTCCAAGTCGGGAACTCTGGCCTCTTTCTAAAGCTCCGACCTGAAGATCACTAACGTTATGATTCAACCTGGTTTTTCTGTGCTCCCAGTTGTCTTGAATGCACCACAAATCCAGAGAATGCCAGACTTTGATGTCAAAATTTTCCCACGAAGGACCACCACGCCACAATCCTGTTCAAGTGAGCACAACAAGGGGAGTCCAAAAATGTCTTGTATGCTGCTGGATAAATTATGTAATATGCCAGGGAGATATGTATACTGTAGCTAAGAAAGTAATACTAAGTGTATGTTGTGTAGTAAGCTGTTAGTAGCCCATGTGCCTCACCCTAAGAATTTGGTCCCTTTTCCCCCTCATAATTTAGCCTACTGTTCTGACTTGGTGGTGCACATGTAGCCTATTTTATAGTAATGTCATCATGCTATATTGTAAGATGTTTCATTGTCTGGTTATATGCCCCCTTTATTTATCATACGGTTTTGACTTGGTGTACAGGGAGAATACTGTAAGAACGGCCCATGTTCAGAATTCTGTTGCTGTACATTTCAAAAGTGCTGAACAAATAGTTATATTGACTACGTCCGCGCTAGCTCACTCATTAATGTCTTAATCAAAATTACGGATTGTCTCCGAAGTGGCACAGCGGTTTAAGGAATTGCATCTCATTGCTGGAGGCATCACAGACCCTGGTTCAATTCCAGGCTGTATCACAACCGGCCGTGATTGGGAGTCCCATAGGGCGGCGCACAATTGGCCCAGAGTCGTCTGGGTAAGGGTTTGGCCGAGGTAGGTTGTCACTGTAAATAAGAATGTGTTCTGAACCGACTTGCCTAGTTACATTTTTTAAATTATCTGCTCGTCGTCCCCTTATGACATAGTTGTACATGTCAATTGTCAGAAATCACATTTGTTAAAGCAAGTCAGCTATGTTTTTGTAAAAAGCAGTAAATGAGGCTGAATGAAATGTTTCGCTGCCAGACAAGGCTCCGCTGTTAGTCAGGTGTAACATCAGTAAGGTGTTGGGATGGCTGTTGGGACTTATGTAGGCCTTACCAGTTTGTGACCATCATTATAGTCCAATTAATGTATTGTTTAGTGTTGTGTAGACCCAGGATCTTGGTGTTTTGACTCTAACACACCCAATGGCAGAGAATCACTTGCAACAATGTACTGCAGCTCCAATTTTGTCTCCATCTAGCCAGTAGCAGTGCATGGGTAAAATCACTGTGACATATGGGCCTCAAGGCAGAGACAATAAGAAACCACAGTGACAGAATAAATTCAACCACACCTTTTTTGTTTTATAAACAAAACCAGATAGCAACCTTTGTCAAATGAAGTCCACAAAGCATTTGCATGTACAGTAACATGACCTACAGCATGGCCAAGCAAGTTAATGTTGCCGACATTGTCGGACCACTAAACAACTATCGACTAAGAACCACAAGGTTACTGCAAGTGGCTAAGAAAACAGGAGCTGCCTCCACTATTCCAGCACCATTTCAACATCAAATCACCTCTGCTTAGTCTAATCCAGTGACAACTAAAATATACCAAAAACAATTTTGGCCAATCAATGTAAGCTAAATATGATGTGGCTGTCCATGGTTCTGATTTCTGTGTGCATGTGCGTTCTTGCAAGAAGAATAATATGTCTCATCCTACTTGTAGAAAAACACTAATGCCAACCTCTTTTTCATGTTGATGAAACAGTCTATCACTCTGTCATACAGTAGAATGCTTTTATTTTTTGTTGTCCTAGGCTACCTGGCTAAAATGCTTGCTCGCTAGGCAAACTTCCATTCAGGGGCAACTTTAGCTAGTTAACATTAGCCTTCTAAATCTAGCTACATATTGAACTTCCATCCTCTCAGACCAGGGGGACAACAATGTAGGAATTAATGGTTGGATCAGAATCGTCATTATAATAATTGGCGAGTATGGAGAATGAAGCAAAACCACAAGTCCGAATCCATATTTCCATCCATGGCTAATTTAGGAAAGGGCCAATTTTAGCTAGCTACCACAGGACACAACGAGATACAACAATTCAAATGTTTCTGTGAATGACGTATGCTCTCAATGCGATTTGATAGGAGTGATGCCAAAACCAAGCTGGCTTCCCTTGACACTTTTTGGTGCACCAAGACCATTCACAGTCGAGCTCGCTCAGTTTAGCGCGACACTGATAGGCACATTTTTTTATAAATTATTTTGGTCAAAGGAGGCCAGATGCTCGCTGGCTTCCCTTGCCTTTAATGCTACGGGCGACAACAATGTCATACTCGTTTGGACCAGACAGCCTCAGAAAGATGGCCTACACGTAGAGAGATAGGGTATTTTCATATCAGCGCCCCTCTAAAATCAAAAGTGGCATTTTGTATTGTCGCCTCATATAAAACATTTGATCTCAAATCCAAAAGGCGGGAGTATACATCCAAATTAAAAGTTTAAGCTTCACTGTCCAAATAAATACATAAGGGTGTGTAGTTCAGAAAACAGTGTTTAGCTGCACTGCCAAGTACACTGTTAAAATTAAGTGCTTTGTAACAACTAGTTGAAACTGAGCTGCCACCAGCTTGAAGGAGACAAAACTTTAATTTTGCTGGAGTATTGTACACATTATCCTGAGATGTTTTGAAACATTACATGGTGTGTTGTAACACCACTTCATCAAGTGTTGTGCAACACCTTTCCAGGGACTTGGAGCACTCACAGGAAAGGTTGAAAAAAACTATTTAGGTGTTTCGAGTCCTGTTAAGTGCAGAATTAGATACCTTCTCTTTTGGTGTTTCCTCTACAGCTTCTAAACACCCATCTGATGTTTTGAATCCTGTCTAGTGCAGAATTATACAACGGGCGGGTCTAATCGTGAATGGGTAAAGTTTATCAGAGTTTATCAGCCAGTCAAAATCATGAATCAGCTGGCATCGTTTTTATGGATATACAAAGAAATGTCAATTGAAGATGGGCAATCGAAACGAAGTGCAGCTAGTTTGCAGTCTTTCCAGCTTCAGTTTGAAGTTAGTGTTAGCTGTGTTGTTGGCTAGCTCCTCTGAACAACACTGTCCTTACGAGAGAGCACATTTTCTATGCCAGGCGAAATCGTGCCGCTTTCGGTCAATGTTATGGATGAATCCAAATAAATGTCACTAATGTTAGAAAACAGCTTAAACAAATGCAACTACTGTTATTATTCTGTCTGCAATGTTTGACGTAACTGTAAATTAGCCGTAGTTGGCTAGCTAGCAAGCAAGGTATAAGAACGTTGCTAGGCAGTATGGCAATGAAACATTTAGAACGAATGACTGGGTCACACCCATAGATACAGAACAAAAAGACTGAACGATTGGGTCGCGTCTCCGTCAACCGAACCAATAGAACGAACGACCAGCCGGCTTGGGTAGCAACCGTAGATTTGTTTTGCGACTATGTCTTGTGGAAGGTAGAAATAGTATGAATAAATTCCTCAAAATAACATTAATGAAAATATGTCAATAACCCATTGTATAAAAGTGATAATGTCCTCGAAGCCAGTGTTTTTAGGATATATTGGCACGGTTTGCAGGCCTGAGACGAGCAACACCTGTACCAATATATCCGCCAAACACCAGCTTCTTGGGCATTATTAGTTAATTAGATACATTTTTCTGAATGGCAAATTATCAAATAATTTGATAATTTGCCATTTTATACTGTTTTGGCAGGCATTGTCATACACAGTGTTCAAACCAGCTGTCTTGATTGTCCTAATCAGGTCAGGTTACAGGAGACCAAAACCCTATAGATTCTCTCAACCCCAACAGAGGAGGAGAGATCTAGGGGTCTGAAGATGTGGGGGTTTTATGATCACTCACACCCCTGGTAAATCTCAGGCCACAGACAAATTCCATTGTCCTGTTACAATGGAGAACCAGCCTCAGAACATTAAACATGAAATAAAGGGACTTTGGAACAATGGTTTCCATCAGCCACAATGGTGGTCATGACGATAGATGGAATATGAAAATGTATGTCATTTTTGTTTTGTTATTGAAGGTTAATAGATGACGTTATTACGAAAACATTGTAACGTGAAGAGTTTTCCTAGTATATGTTAATGTTTATACATTGTACGTTGTGTGGAAAATGTCCAAATCAAAGGGAATGTTTTGGTAAAGATGAAATGTTAAGTTAGTTGTCTAAAATTGGATTTGAGTAAAATCTAGACCTTGCCTCATTAATTAACTTGGTATGCCAGGAGAATTGCCCTAAAGGCGGTTACGCCCACTTCTGACCCAAGGGTATAAAACCTGTGAGTATAGAATTTATAGACAAGACTACGTGACCCAAGCTGCAGCCAAGGTCTAAAAAGTCAACGAACCCAGAACGCAACAAGTTTGAAGACAAAGAAATCCTTTTCTTCCCAAGCTACGGATGAGTAGCTGTGTCTAAGTGGGTGAATTCAAGCCGGACCCCCTTAGCATCCAATCCCAGCGAATCGTGGTATCTAAAGGGTTTCATTCTTATGCTGTGAGCTCCAGAGCTGTCTGTCCTCAGAACATGCATACAACATTGTGTGAAAGAACCATAAAGTCAAAAAAAAAAAGTGTCTAACTTCTAATGAGTTAAATCACTAATTTGCTCTCTTTTGTTATTGTCATGAAAGATACTGACATTTTGAGTTGGATTTATTCTTACATTCTTTTGGTCAAATGTATTTAACAAATCATTGATATGACTGCATAAATTATTTTAAATATATTTGAGGTATTTTGACATTTTATTGAGACTGTCATTTCATAACTGAGGGGATACAAATAGGTGGGAGAAACTAATTGAAGGATTGGAGCAAAGAATTTAACCCCGGTCTTCTGTATTTTCTTCCCAATTATGTGGCATCCAATTGGTACAGTCTTGTCCCATCTCTGCAACTCCTGTCTGGACTCGGGAGAGGCGAAGGTTGAGAGCCGTGCATCCTCCGAAACACAACTAGCCAAGCCACACTGCTTCTTGACACAATGCCCACTTAACCCAGAAGCTAGTCGCACAAAAGTGTCAGAGGGAGCACTGTACACCAGGTGACTGTGTCAGCATGCACTGCGTCCGGCCCGCCACAGGAGTCGCTAGTGCACGATGGGACAAAGGACAAAAACATCCCTGCTGGCCAAACCCTCCCCTAACCCGAACGATGCTTGGCCAATTGTGCACCGTCCCATGCGTCTCCCGGTTGAGGCCGGCTGCGACAGAGCCTGGACTCAAACCAGGATCTCTTGTAGCAGCACAGCTACTACTGCAATGCAGTGCCTTACAGGCTGACTACACCACTCGCGTCGCGTGCGTGAGTGTTGCAAAATAAATTTAGAAATCTATATTATTCAATTACTGCACCCACTCTGCTCGCGAGCGTCTGCGTTGCCAAGGGCTAACATGGAACCCAAACCGGCTGCGCACATGCGCCATCGTGCATAAATGTATTTTGTCCCGCCACACCAAACACGATCACAACACGCAGGTTAAAATATCAGGTTGCCAGGTGCACGGTGTTTCCTCCGACACATTGGTGCGGCTGGCTTCTGGGTTGGATGCGCGCTGTGCAGTGCGGCTTGGTTGGGTTGTGTATCGGAGGACGCATGACTTTCAACCTTTGTCTCTCCCGAGCCCGTTCGGGAGTTGTAGCATTGAGACAAGATAGTAGCTACTAAAAAACAATTGGATACCACGAAATTGGGGAGAAAAAGGGGTAACATAAAAAAAAATATCAAAACAAACTCTGAACCAATTATATTAATTTGGGGACAGGTTGAAAAGCATTAAACATTTATGGCAATTTAGCTAGCTTGCACTTGCTAGCTAATTTGTCCTATTTAGCTAGCTTGCTGTTGTTAGCTAATTTGTCCTGGGATATAACTATTGAGTTGTTACTTTACCTGAAATGCACAAGGTCCTCTACTCCGACAATTAATCCTCACATTTCTAGTCATCGCTCTTCCTTCTAGGCTTTTTCTTCTCTTGACTTTATATTGCGATTGGCAACTTTCATATATTTGGTGCATTACTGCCACAGACCTCACTCATCACCCACGTGGGTATAACCAATGAGGAGATGGCACATGGGTACATGCTTCTATAAACCAATGAGGAGATGGGAGAGGCAGGACTTGCAGCGCGATTTGCGTCACAAATAGAACTGACAATGCAGACTAACGATTGGTTGACCGTAAGTGAGGGCGGGAGGTCCTGTATGAACACTTTTACTTCCCAACAGCTCTGCGCTGGGAAGCGCAAGAAGTAAGAATGCCCGACTTGTACAGAAGCCATATCACTGTAAATGCCCCACGGTCAATGCAGACGTCAGATTGACCATGTGGCACCTTTAAAACAGGTAATTTCCCCCGGTCTCCATAGATACAATTTGTTTCAGTATAATTAATCTCATCTTTCAAGGTATGACCAATGTCGTTTTCTGTGGCAAATTGAAAATGTATGCGCTTTTGACTTAATCCTTACATTCGAATCGATTTAAGGTTACGTGGGGGGATATGCAATTAACTTGTGTTGTAGCCTAATTATTTTAACTGATTTGCCTAGTTAAACAAAGGTAAAAAAAAAAAATCTAATTGGCTGACAGAAAACACCATGTCAATGGTATGTAAGGCTTCATTTATAATTTCAAACATTGCATGCAGTCATCCTCCACTCACGTCCCCACTCGGTTCGAAAAACATTTTCTGATTGTATTCAATGGTTTGATCATTTTCTTTGAAATGTGCATCCCCGGGTTGCTCCTCTTTTCAGTTCGCTGCAGGTAGCGACTGGAACGAGCTGCAACAAACACTCAAACGGGACAGTTCTCAAATTCTTCATTCAAGGACTCAATCATGGACATTCTTACTGACAGTTGTCTGCTTTGCGTGATGTATTGTTGTCGCTACATTCTTGCCCTTTGCTGTTGTCTGTGCCCAATGTTTGTACCATGTTTTGTGCCGGTACCATGTTTTGTTGCTGCCTTGCTTGTCATAGGTCTTTAAATTGTCTCGTCGTGATGTGATTTGTCATTTTTATTTTATTATTTTCAATCCCCAATTTAGGCCAAACTACCTCTTCCCCTACTGTATTTATTTTGCTCCTTTGCACCCAATTATCTCTACCTTGCACCATCTTCCACTGAAAATCTACCATTCCAGTGTTTTACTTGCTATATTGTACTTACTTCGCCACCATGGCTTTTTTTTTGCCTTTACCTCCCATCTCGCCTCATTTGCTCACATTGTGTATATACTTTTCTACTGTATTATTGACTGTTTGTTTTACTCCATGTGTAACTCTGTCGAACTGCTTTCCTTTATCTTGGCCAGGTCGCAATTGTAAATGAGAACTTGCCTACTTGGTTAAATAAAAGAACAAAAACAATATTTTACCTTGTTGTTAACCTTTGTTACTAGTCCAACGCTCTAATCACTAGGCTACCTGCCGCAATCATGTATAGTCCCTAATCAGAATACTTTAAAAAGTTATTTATAAAGTTGAAAATGTATTGAACACCCTAGTTGTTGACCTATTGAACCCTCTAGGAATGTTGTCCAATGTAATTACAGAACATTAAAATCCATTTGGAATGTAATTTAATAGTGACGGACCAGTACACACGGCCTGTATGAATAATTAGACTAGTGTTAACATCCATAGTATATGACAGGAGACACTCACACAGCATGCAGGAAACGATTTCACAGGGAGGTAATTGGAGAATCAGTATCAATGTGCGTAAAAGCCCGGGCTCCCATTTGCTCCAGGAATTTGCATGACGTCAGCAATGAACAGAAGCATCATGCTGTTAAATTAATTCAGTATGATGTTTTGACAAATCAAGTCTAGTAAGCTTTAAAAGGTGGACAGGACTGATTTCGATGAGTATAGCCCAATTCACACACAAGCACTATGCCACATTCCCAAGGACCGTTCACTTATGAGCGCTCAGCCTTTCGGAGACCCGTGTAGCTTATTGTTGTCTGCGCATATTTGACAACCAATTGAATTACCACCTGGGTTACCGCACCGCTGGACATGACCAATGTGGTATTATGGAGGCTAAATAACAGCATCTTCAGGTAACTTTCCGGGGCTTTCAAGCAACATACCTTACATCCAGCAGCACACTCTGACAAGGTACGAACTTGAAATAGCCTTTACTCGTCTTTTGTTGTTGCATGCGAAATTATTGAAAAAGGGATTCAATAGTTCTGTAGCATCGAGTTTAAAAAGCTGAATATGCACGAGTTGGTATCGAATCATTTTTTTCATGTCAATAAAATAACTGTTTTGCTGTTCATTCAAGCACCACTGGGGCTGATGCTTCGAGAATAATGACCCAATTGAGCTCTGATCCTAAAGTCTTGCACTTCTAGACCGGGTTTATATGCCTCAAAAAATAAACCAATCCAGGATTCCACGAAACCCTTGCAAAAATCTGAACCACTGAGTTTGTCAGGATAGCCATTAATAAAAAAGACCCCACACAATATTAAGTATCACTCCATATCATCTCAGTTCCACTGAAGTGAAAAAAATATATAGGCGGTGGGATTAGTTATTCACAGCAGGTGTGACAAACTCCGCTACAAAACATTAAGATCCATCAAATCCGAGTTAGTACATGGCTGCAATTAATTACCTTTCAGAGTTGACGTGTTCTGCTTTTAAATGAAGCTCAAGGCTTGAACGGAGTTAAATTGGATTGTAAGTAAAGACATTTCAATTAAACATATCCCTAGGGTGACTGATTTAAAGCAGTGTTCTAAATTGCGTGTTATGGTCTACACTTTACATTAAATATCCAATTTGATAGAGTAGCTGCATTGACTTCTGTCAAATAAGTCCATCGAACACTCATTTGGGGCGGCAGGTAGCCTAGTGGTTAGAACGTTTGACTAGTAACCAAGAGGTTGCAAGTAAATAAATCCAATGCATCCTTGTTTACAAGTTGAACACAGATGTGTAATCTACACCTCAATTAGGCTGATTGAAAATCATTAAACGAAATAATTCATTTCTATTTGAGCGTCATTATTTCTATAGGCCTATAACTTACTCGTTCTGAATTTCTAACACGAGTGGGAGGGTGTGACTTCATTACAATCACAAGAGCAGCTGCTCCCCGATTGGAAAGCTCCTCCAATGCAGTTCCACATCCCACACCGGCAAAACATCAGCTATGGGGGTGTCAGCTATTGCCTGTTAAAGAGCAGCAGTAAAAACTAACAATATATACAGGTGGGTGCCTGTGCGGGGGCACCGGTTAGTAGAGGTAGTATGTACACGTAGAGTTAATTCAAGGGACTATGCATAGATGACCAAGTGGTTAACATGTGAACTCTAAATTGAATACATGTAAAAAAAAATATGGTTTCACATACACAGAGAAATGGATGTACTCAAATAGTTCTTAGTCATCTTTCTGTTAACAATACAACATTTTGGTGATGTATAGTCATGGATGTTCTCTGATTTGCTTGCATGCAACACTGAGGGGAAAAAGGTAAACTTGTCAGTAAACCTCACAGTACACCAAGGTGAAAACAGACTGGACATGTGAGGTATTCAACCTTTCTTGGTATTTAGTATTTTATCAGGATCCCCATTAGCTGTTGTGAAAGCAGCAGCTACTCTTCCTGGGGTGCACACAACATGAAACACATTACATCACTACTTTTATAAGAAACAGTCACTCTCCTCCACTCTTAGCCAAGAGAGACTGCCATGCATAGTATTTATATTAGCCCTCTGATTACAATAAAGGGCCAGACATGCCACTGTTCTGGGCCAGCTGCAGCTTAACTCGGCCTTTTCTTACATCACTGGACCACATGACTTGGAGGATGAATGGATGTAGATAGATTTTTTTTATTTTATTGAAACCAACTTCTTTTGATGTAGTCAACTCCACATATTGGTGAGAGAGAGGGTATTGATCATGTTCAGTACACCTATGTAACTCTTTCTCTTCTCTTCCATTTCAGATGGGCGTGTTAGCGAGCATTGACGACATTGCATTTCATTCAAACATACCCGTGGCAGCAGATATAACAGTAGCCATAGTGTATGCAGTGTTTGGTAAGAAAGCTCTCTTCAAAAAGGATTCACTTACACCCCCAGTTAGCCACCTGTGACGGAAAACAGAGCCACGCTGCTTTGACTCAAATCTTATTGTACTGTAACATGACCTACTCTGTCAGCTTCCTGCTGTGAGGATAATTCTGCTTCAGCTGAGACATGTCCACCAACTCAACATGATGCCAGACTATACAGTGGGACTAAGTTTGTGTGTAAGAGTGTGGAGGGAATCTGTATTCCCCAAGACAGACAGAAATACACGTGTCTCATCTTGGGTTCTGAAAAGAGATGAGGCCGTGGGGCGTTAGTTCTGTCGATGGTTGAGTTGTGCACCAAGGCCACAACGCTGTAGAAATCTCACCCAGATTGACTAGCTAGCTTTCGACCGAAGGCTTTGATCTTGAAAGCATTACTGGAAACTTTTCATATCTAATACAGATTATAGCATTAAGCTCTGAAGAGAGCTGTTAAAACACATCAGTGTCTCTGAACACTTCACTTAATATTCCTTCTGAACACTGGGATTTATTTTGTATTTATTTCAAACATGTTCCTTAACTGTACTGTTTTTAGGCATATAAATAGAATTACTAGAATGGACATACCCCCAGACGATGGCCACTTGACAGTACATCCATTCCTGTTCTAATATTTTTAGTTCTACGTATGTACAATTGAAGTTGGAAATTTACATACACTTAGATTGGAGTCATTAAAACTCGTTTTTCAACCACTCCACACATTTCTTGTTAACAAACTATAGTTTTGGCAAGTCGGTTAAGACATCTACTTTGCGGGACCCAAGTAATTTTTGCAACAATTGTTTAGATTATTTCACTAATAATTCACTGTATCACAATTCCAGTGGGTCAGAAGTTTACATACACTAAGTTGACTGTGCCTTTAAACAGCTTGGAAAATTCCCCAAAGTTATGTCATGGCTTTAGAAGCTTCTGATAGGCTAAATGACAATTTAAGTCAATTGGAGGTGTACCTGTGGATGTCTTTCAAGGCCTACCTTCAAACTCAGTGCCTCTTTGCTTGACATCATGGGAAAATCAAAAGAAATCAGCCAAGATCTAATCATTTTTTTTGTAGGCCTCCACAAGTCTTGATCATCCTTGGAAGCAATTTCCAAACGCCCGACGGTACCACGTTCATCTGTACAAACAATAGTATGCCAGTATAAACACCATGGGACCACGCAGTCTTTTTACCGCTCAGGAAGTAGACACGTTCTGTCTCCTAGAGATTAACGTACTTTGGTGCGAAAAGTGCAAATCAATCCCAGATGAACAGCAAAGGACCTTGTGAAGATGCTGGAGGAAACGGGTACAAAAGTATCTATATCCACAGTAAAACGAGTCCTATATCGACATAACTTGAAAGGCCGCCCAGCAAGGAAGAAGTCACTGCTCAAAAACTGCCATAAAATGTCAGACTTCGTTTTGCAACTGCACGTGGTGACAAAGATCATACTTTTTGGAGAAATGTCCTCTGGTCTGATGAAACAAAAATAGAACTGTTTGTCCATAGTGACCATCGTTATGTTTGGAGGAAAAAGGGGGAGTCTTGCAAGCTGAGGAACACCATCCCAACCGTGAACCACGGGGGTGGCAGCATCATTTTGTGGGGGTGCTTTGCTGCAGGAGGGACTGGTCCACTTCACAAAATAGATGGGATCATGAGGCAGGAAAATTATGTGGATATATTGAAGCAACATCTTAAGACATCAGTCAGGAAGTTAAAAGCTTGGTCGCAAATGGGTCTGCCAAATGGACAATGACCCCAAGCATACTTCCAAAGTTGTGGCAAAATGGCTTAAGGACAAAGTCAAGGTATTTGAGTGCCCATCACAAAGCCCTGACCTCAATCCTATAGAAAATGTGTGGGCAGAACTGAAAAAGCGTGTGCAAGCAAGGAGGCCTACAAACCTGATTCCGTTACACCAGCTCTGCCAGGAGGAATTGGCCAAAATTCACCCAACTTATTGTGGGAAGCTTGTGGAAGGCTACCCAAAAAGGCTACCCAAAACATATGACCCAAGTTAAACAATTTAAAGGCAATGCTACCAAATAATAATTGAGTGTATTTAAACTTCTGACCCATTGGGAATGTGATGAAAGAAATAAAAGCTGAAATAAATCACTCTACTATTATTCTGACATTTCACATTCTTAAAATAAAGTGGTGATCCTAACTGACCTAAGACAGGGACTTTTTAATGTAATTTAATGTCAGGAATTGTGAAACTGAATTTAAATGCATTTGGCTAAGGTGTATGTAAACTTCCGACCTCAACAGTATACATCTCTAGTTGTTGTCTTCAGCTGTCTGTCTGTGGTAATTCTCACAGCAGGATACTGAGTGATATCTCTCTCTGGTCTGCAGGCATGTGCTCTCTGTTTAGCAACAGCACACTGCTATACATCTCCTACAAAAAGAAGCACCTGCTCAAACCTGCTGAGTTCTTCATAATCAACCTGGCCATCAGCGACATGAGTCTAACCCTGTCCCTCTACCCCATGGCCATCACCTCCAGCATCTACCATAGGTACTGCACACACCTGTTTACACTACATAGCCAAGCCTAGCAAATATCTACCACAGGTACTGTACAAATAACAGTGAAATTAGGAAGTACCCAGGTCTGGTACTGTATGCAATTTTACACTCCAGCCAAGCCGAACTGTGCTGACCTGGTTACTTATCCACTAGAACCTCCTGGAAAGGATCAAGTGAAAAGGAAATGTCCAATCCAGCACAGTGCAGTTCGGTTCAGCATGAAAGACCACTTAAAGTACTGCCAAGCCACAGTGGAGTGCTAAACAAATTACTAGTGTTCCATCTCCGACTCTTTCTTTCTGTCTCGGTCATTCTCACACTTTCTTCCTCCTTTTCCTCTTTCACTCCCTCCCGTCTCTCGGTCTTTACCCCTTTCTCTCCTCTCCCTCCCCTCTCTCAGGTGGCTGTTTGGGAAAACAGTGTGTTTGATCTACGCGTTCTGCGGCATGTTGTTTGGAGTCTGCAGTCTGACAACTCTCACCCTGTTGAGCATGGTGTGTTTTGTGAAAGTATGTTATCCTCTCTACGGTAAGTTATCAAAGAGCCTGGCCTTAGTCTTGCCCATGGAATTGACATCGTTTTGAAATGTACTGATCCTAAGTGGGTGACTTTTGATTTATTAACTGTGACAATTTAAGAACTACATAATTCCACAGTGACCAAACACTCATCAGCCACTGCTTTGATGGCTAATGAGTGTCCACTAGCGACTAGCCAACACTCAATTAGTGTGGCTTATGATGTTGCCAAAAAACGGTGCTATTCAGTTTTAAATTCTGAGAATGTCCTTTTTTGCAATGGTACTGAAATTGCATCTGCTTGGATGTTTTAGCCCGAGACACACTTAACCAATTTGAACAATTTAGTTATTCATTGCTGTTCTGAAATGGTTATCCATATATTTAGTAAATTCCATGTGCACTCTACATATCCAGGCCTGGGAATTGGGAAATAACCCCTCGTAGCATTAAACAGTTCAGAAAAATGTGTACTTCTCAAAATATTACCCTATGACATGTTCACTTTGAGAAACCTCATGTTCCTCCGCAAATCCACCCCAGATTCTCTAATGATGACTATGCTATCCTATTAAAGGTGCAATATGCAGAAATCACGCTGCCACTTCCTGGTTGCTAAAATGACAATGGTTTGCCTAATTTCAGTTTATGATAATCATTGCACCATCTAAAGCGCTGTGAAATATATATTTTCAATAACCCAAAATATTATATTTTCAGCTGTTTGAAGCTGGTGTACTAAACTGAAAGTAAAAGCCGTTAAAATGAAACAGAAAGCATAGAACCGATGGATGGATTCTTTTACTTGTTTTCTATGCGAATGACAGATCTATAACAAATTTTTATGTGAATAGGGTCGGGTCGCCAAATAAGTTACATATTGCAGCTTTAAACTGACTGTCCATATCCCCATCCATCCGTCCAGGTAACCGGTTCAACGCCGTCCACGGCCGTCTACTGATAGCCTGTGCTTGGGCTTGGGCCCTGGTGTTCGCCTGCTCCCCTCTGGCCCACTGGGGTGAGTATGGTCCGGAGCCCTACGGCACAGCCTGCTGCATCGACTGGCGCCTGTCCAACCTGCATCCCGTGGCCCGCTCCTACACGGCGGCGCTCTTTGTCTTGTGCTACATCGTGCCCTGCTGTGTCATCGTGGCGTCCTACACGGGCATCCTGATGACGGTCCGAGCCTCCCATAAGGCCATGGAGCATCACGAGGCCCGGCAGACCAAGATGAGCAACATCCAGGATGTTATTGTGAAGGTGAGCATGGTGTGGTCTCACGGGGGTACTGTAAAGCATGCTGTGACAACTGTTGATTTAAAAAGGGATAAATACATTTGATTGGTTGATCCATTTTGGGAAAGTAATTAAATTGCCTATTGTATACTCACAACTAGGGCCACTTCACGTATTGTAATAGGTTTGTAGTTGGACAGGGAATAGGAGAATGGCACTATACAGATGTATCGTGTCCTGTCTGGGTTAATGTCATGAATAGGACGCTCAGTCAGTACTCTCAAGACATTCCCTAATTAATACTACAGAAAATGGCTAACAATAATGATGCTTCATTTTGTCCTTTTGCTCTCTCTCCCTCTCCTGCATTACTGTGTTCCTGTATAATCCCCCCAATCCCCTTTATAAGAGCCCTCATCCTCTCCGTCCTGTATAGTATGTGCCAATAGAACACACACACACCTTCACCTTGCTACCAGCCCTGCTTCAGGGGTGACGGCCCCTGCTCATCCGTTCATACCTGTGATTATTGGTGCAAATATTATCGGGAAACACACTGGCTGGGGACTCTCTTCTCTGAGGCTTGATTCCAACGCCATCGGCATATTAAAAAGAGGCCCCAGTGGTCAGAATAAAACTAATTTGGAGGAACAAAGCGATAGGACAGATCTGCTGGGGGATAATCTACTAGCCATCCAAATCAAAGCATCTCAGAGACAGGGGACTCGTTGTAGCGCTCAGCCCCATCTCCCTCTGTTTCTCTCTCCAAAAGTAATCTATATTCTTCAGCTCTGGTCAAAAATGGCTAAATCGCCAACCTTCCATTCTTAAGCAAAGTTCTGGATCAATTGGTTTTCAAACAGCTCCATTATTTAAGTGCCAACTGTAGAAAATTTCCTATCAGGTTTTCGGGCCCACCACATCACAGAGACAGCCTTAAAGTGCTAAATGATCTTAGAGCCAACACAGTTGCCAAACAGCTCTCTCCTTGTACTTTAAGTGCTGCATTCAACACTGTTGACCATGATGTCCTTCTGGACAGACTGGAGAGGTGGGTTGGCATCTCCGGTCCTGTTCTAAATTGGTTTCAGGACCTCTCACTTAGTGAACATAACTCAAATGCATATTGCATGTGGCGTTCCACGAGGTTTGATTTTGGGTCTGGTACTGTTCAGAAAGCACAGCATTCATTTTCACTGCTACGCAGACAATACACAGCGTTGCATTTCTGTTTCAGAGGATTTTAGCTCCATGGAAAAATTATTAGACTGTATATGTGATTTAAATACTGGAAGCTTCTCCAGCTAAATCAAGACAAGACTGAGGTACTTATTGTTGGAGCCAAAGCACAGGGAGAGTCAGGCCGTGTCTGGTCTATCCAAGAAAGCTATTGGTACACTGCAAAGCATACAGAATTCTACAGCATGGGTACTGACCAAGACAAGATGGAGAGCACACATTCTACCGATTTTAAGGTCTCTGCACTGACTGCTTGTGAGTTTTATAATTACTTTTAAGATTCTCCTACTGGTTTAAATCAATCCATGATTGTGCATCCCAATACATGTCAGACATGCTTTTACGAGAAAGTGATCAGTCCCCTTGACTTCCTCCACATTTTGTTACGTTACAGCCTTATTCTAAAATTGATTAAATTGTTTTTTTTACTCAATCTACACACAATACCCCATAATGATAAAGCAAAAACAGGTTGACATTTTTGCAAATGTATTAAAAATAAAGAAATATCACTTACATAAATATTCAGACGCTTTACTCAGTACTTTGTTGAAGCACCTTTGGCAGTGATTACAGCCTCGAGTCTTCTTGGGTATGATGCTACAAGTTTGGCACACCTGTATTTGGGAGTTTCTCCCATTCTTCTCTTCAGATCCTATCAAGCTCTGTCAGGTTGGATGGGGAGCGTTGCTGCACAGCTATTCTCAGGTCTCTACAGAGATGTTCGACATTGTTCAAGGGGCTCTGGCTGGGCCACTCAAGGACATTCAGAGACTTGTCCCGAAGCAACTCCTGCGTTATCTTGGATGTGTCCTTAGGGTCCTTGTCCTGTTGGAACTTGAAACTTCACCAGTCTGAGGTCCTGAGCGCCCTGGAACAGGTTTTCATCAAGGATCTTTCTGTACTTTGCTCCATTCATCTTTACCTTGATCCTGACTAGCCGTGATTAGTCCCTGCAGCTGTTGAAAAACATGCTGCTACCACCATGCTTCACCGTAGGGATGGTGCCTGGTTTCCTCCAGATGTGACGCTTCACATTCATGCCAAAGAGTTCATTCTTGGTTTCATCAGACCAGAGAATCTTCTTTCTCATGGTCTGAGAGTCCATTAAGTGCCTTTTGGCAAACTCCAAGTGGGTGTCATGTGCCTTTTACTGAGGAGTGGCTACCGTCTGGCCACTCTACCATAAAGGCATGATTGATTGAGTGTTGCAGAGTTGGTTGTCCTTCTGGAAGGTTCTCCCATCTCCAAAGAGGACCGCTGAAGCTCTGTCAGAGTGACCATCGGGTTCTTGGTCACCTCCCTGACCAAGGTACCTCTCCCCTGATTGCTCAGATTGGCCAGGCAGCCAGCTCT
Organism: Oncorhynchus mykiss; assembly: GCF_013265735.2. Lineage (NCBI taxonomy): Eukaryota > Metazoa > Chordata > Actinopteri > Salmoniformes > Salmonidae > Oncorhynchus > Oncorhynchus mykiss. The sequence goes on from NC_048572.1 coordinate 69,518,458, forward strand.
AGGGTGAGTTTTGGTGGTTCCAAACTTCAATTTAACAATGATGGAGGCCACTGTGTTCTTGCGGACCTTAAATGATGCAGACATTTTTTGGTACTCTTCCCCGGATCTCTGCCTCGACACAATCCTATTTCGGAGCTCTACAGACAATTCCTTCGACCTCATGGCTTGGTTTTTGCTCTGACATGAACTGTCAAATGTGTGTGCCTTTTCCAAATCATGTCCAATCAATTGAATTTACCACAGGTGGACTCCAATCAAGTTGTAGAAACATCTCAAGGATCATCAATGGAAACAGGATGCACCTGAGCTCAATTTGGCGTCTCATAGCAAAGGGTCTGAATACTTATGTAAATAAGGTATTTCTGCTTTTTTATACATTTAAGAAACCTGCTTTTGCTTTGTCATTATTGGGTAATGTGTGTAGATGATGATGGGGGGGATATTTTATCAATTTTAGAATAAGGCTATAACAAAATGTGAAAAAGTTCAAGGTCTGAATACTTGCTGAATGCACTGTGTGTGTATGGGCTAATTAAATTTTTTTTTTAAAAAAAATAAACAAATTAAACATATATTTATTTTTTTATAGTTGTCTAAAATTCACAAGTTTTGAAAAACTCACATATGCTTCTATAACTCTCCTCCCCTTGGAATGAGCCGAAACAAAAAAACGAATCTCCTACGTATATGGAAATGTAGAGTCAAAATAAATTGAGCCCGAGTAACACACTGGCTGAACGCAAAACTTATTGACTGCTCACCCTCAAAGCTTTTACATTTTTTATTTCAAAAATCTGTGAACTAGGCCTTTTATTAGGGGTGAAAAATACTCCTCAGCAACCCCCGGCCATGCCGTGATCCATACAACAATGCTTCACCTATATATTTTTTTTACTCTCTCCATCCAATCAATGGCAGTCAGGTAGGCTCTGATGTCCCTTGCTTTAAACCTTGACGTTAAAAGAATCTCAATGGCCTGTTTCAATCATTTAATCCTTGGGAGTCAGCCAGTTGGGTATGGAGTGCAATCTGCCAATAGACCTTGTTGAACTGTTTACATTTGTGCTCTCTTTCCTTCCCCCCTTTTCAATGTTTTCTTCTCCAGCTGAGTGTCGCTGTCTGTATCGGTTTCTTCGCAGCGTGGAGCCCTTATGCTGTGGTGTCGATGTGGGCAGCGTTCGGACACATGGATAACATCCCACCTTTGGCGTTCGCCGTGCCTGCCATGTTTGCTAAGTCCTCCACCATCTACAACCCCATTATCTACCTGCTGCTCAGGCCTAACTTCCGCAGGGTGATGTACCGAGACCTGGTGAGCCTTTGCAGGGCCTTTCTGAAGGGCTGCCTGTGCTCCTGCTCCCAGGGCGCTGTGGGGAAGTGCCACTCCCACTTGGTGGTCCGGGTCAGCCTCCAATCGTTCTGTAGACGTCTGGGCCACGGCCAGTCTTGTTCCCCCACCTCATCCGCCCGCCAAGCCCTGGGCGAGTCCAGAGGTTGCACTAGCCCCGGCGAGAAGTGCAGCGATGCCTTCGAGTGCTTCAGACACTACCCAAGAGGTTGCCATGGCGGTACCAACATCCCCAGCTCCTCAGCCAAAGTTTACGCACCTCAGGATCAGCTCTCAACAGAGCCCCAGCTGCAGTCGATGACTCAAAAACAGATGCGGAAGCAGGAAGCGTGTCATAAGAAGTCCCTGCGAGCCACCAAGCACAGCAAAAGGACCTCAGAAATCGACAACCTTCGGATCAACTTTGAGATGGTGCCGGGACACGCTAAAGTGGCCTGGCCCTAAAATGTTAAATATTCATTCTGGTTTTATAGTTTTTTTTACATCTCTGGTCTATATTTGGCAGTTGATATATAAATAAATTCCATAATTTAAAACATGTTTATCTGTCAAGATAGACATTGACTCTTTTTGTTAAAACATACTACTTAATAAAAACCTGGGTTGTCCCTCAGGGATTCATGGGGGCTGGAGGAGATTACAGTGGAACAGAAGTGAAGGACCTGATGGATTGGGAAGAACCGGTACAATACTGTTTTCTGTGTGCGGTAATAATTGGTTGGACACATGACGATGGAAAGCCCAACCAACTTTCACATCAGTCCAACTTACTCTACACCCCAATTTAAACCATTGTTTACACGTTGCTAATGTAGGTACATGGATGCTGGATTACTAATGTAGATAACAGGTTGGTTTAGTACAGCGTGGCTTTACTCAACATGAAACGACATTGTTGTCTGGATGTATAAAAGAGATGAGAGAGAATCAAACAAATGTACATACTGATACTTTAAGAGATGACAATAGACGAGTGAATTTGCTACTCACTCAACAATAACACAACTCATTCAACAACTGTATAAAAGTGCAACACAGAGGGGAGAGCGTGAGCAAGGCAATTAAACAAATAGTCCAATTCAAAGTCAACGAGAGAGTGGGGAGGACAAAACAAGCAGACACGGATGTGTTTTCTGGTATTGACTCATTGTGTGTGTGTGTGAACTGGTTGTTAAATATGCATGACAGTCATCTGCATGGGATGTCTTCCATCACACAGGTCCCCCCAAAAAATATCTGCAAGATGTCGATTCCCTCCAATCCTGTTACAAAGCAATTGAACCTTCCTCCCGTTTTCCACAGCTTAACTAACTTGCCATGCACCTTCTCTCTCTGGGTAACTATTGAACTCTGGTGTTTTAATCATTCATTTAATTACTAACTTCCTATTTGAGAATATAATGATGCAAAGATAAAAAATATTGTTTTGTAGTCTTGGTTAAAGTAAACAGTTGTACTTAGAGTGAATCATTTGGGTGCAACTGAAACAATGTTGATTTAAACAACCTTAAAATTGATGGATGTAATTATTGGGTGGAGAACTGACGCTAATCCACGTTTGCATTAGCTGATCTAGTCATCAGTCATTCATGCAGAGATTAATTTTCTCCTGTTTGCGTAGGGAATTCATGAAAGCAACAGGCTCCAGCCTTGATTAGAATATTAGAATTACAATATGGGAAGGTTGCCACGAAACATAAATCAATGTCTTTAAACAATGTGTTGATCTTATCGCTTACTTATCCCTAATCCTTTTTAAAACATTCAATTAAAAGTGTTTCACAGCAGCAACCATGTGGTGGTTAGAGTTGGTCCACTAGGGTTGGATAGATCTGGGATTGGTTGAGTCCGACCCCCAAGGAGAAGCTTCTTGAACACAGCTGCTCTATGGTCTTCTAATCTCATGCATCTGGGCTCTACCCAAGTTTCTTTTGCTGTCTGAGCAAACTATTTCATAATCTGGGCTCTACCCAATTTTCTGTTTTTGCTGCCTAGGCAAACTAGTTAATCTAGGCTCTACCCAAGTCCTGTTCTGTTATTGCTGTCTGGGCACACTAGTTCATCATTAGGGGCGGGGTCCAGGAGTTTGTCCGGGACAGGAAAAACAATTGTGTCCCAATGTAATGTAGAATGGGAGATCCACATTTAACATAAGTGTTAGTGTTAAATAATTGTTAAAGGAAAAAAAAACTATCATGCAAAAATGTATTTCCAGTAAAGTTAAATGTTTTCTTCACTACAAGGACTGAGGGGTGTTTAGTGAGTCATGGACTGCAAACCACTAGATGTGAGCATAATTATGACAAAACACACCTTCCTGGAACAGACTTTATTTAACCAGGCAGTGAAAAGTGCCACCACCAGCTCTTTTTGAGATACCTCTCACACAAATACGAGTAAAAACACATACGCACCATAATAAACACTTCACTGACATGAATGTCCAGTAGCAGACATGAACCTTTTAGTGCAGTGTGCTAAATAAGGGTCACAGTTTTTCTTGGTAGTCTTCAACAAATCTAATTGGAAACAAAAGTATACACCTCACACACATGGTTATGGGCTTACAAAAAATAACTTATTGTACCATGTCAAATATAGTTGAAATGTATTCAATTTTGAATTTGCATCCCGATATTACACTTGTATATACTTTATCACAGACTCAAATAAAACAAAACTGTTTGACATAACACTGGTATTTCAGTGTTAATGTTTTATTAGTTATGAAATATATGAATAACATTCCACCCATGAGGCCACTGCAATGCATGTCTCCTGATCTGTATTACAAACACACTACAACGATTCATTTACACTAGCCTAGAGACAGAGAATTTAATAACAGTGGCTCATTGGTAGGACCTTTAATCTGTCGAATAGGCAATTGCCTCAATTCATAAGCATTCATATTTCATTTGCCGTACACTGGGAGAAAAAAACGTTCATGGATGGATAAGCAAATTCCTGACTGGCAGCTGTATCTGGATAAAGAGTGTAAGGTTGGAGTCCTCCGGTGCGGCTAGTGCGTCATGATTATGAAAGGAAACTGGCAGGGAATATACAGTCTACTGTCCTCTAGCAGAGAGCAGGGCGACAGCAACAACGTCTATATTGGTCACATGCTTGTTGTACACAGGATGTCTCTACTTCTCTTTTCTGTTCTTAGAAAGCTACTTTACATGGTGTAATTTTGTACTAATGCTGACCGAAATAATCAACGTCTCTAATTTGAATGATTGCACGATTAGTTTAAATCAGAGTGCGTTGGTGCTGAGCTAGAACAAATGGCTGCACACCCATAGAATTAGAATGAGTTCATATTATTTCTATGTGCACTGACTGCAAACCATGTAGCTCTCCTAGACCAAGGTCAATTATACTGGCAGAATAATGACAAAATTACACTCCTTTGGTGCTGAGACATTATTCCAATACTTCACATTTTTAGTTGCGTAATGATTATTTTCTTGCTGTAGCGAACTGGCACAAATTAAGATTCTACACCTTTTAGTAGAGTTCTCAACCGGACTGATTTTGTCCGGTCCGAACCAAGCCCGGTGAGTTGAATGCCTGAGCCCCGGTCCGACAATACATAAAATAAATGAGCCCGATCCTGTAAAAAAAAAAAAAGCTTGATTTCTATAAAACTGATTATATTTGTTTTAAACTTTTGTTGAGAACAATGCGTCAGAGGCGAGTGGCAGCAGAGTGAGGAGAAGAGGAAACAGCCATTGTGCCAAGAAAAAAATGCAGAGCGAGAAACTGACTTTCGTTATAGTCAACTGAATGATGACAATATTGGAATAAAGTAGGCTAATGCAATTGAAGGCATGTATCAAATTCTTGCTTACTCCCAAAGTCATTTCCAACCGATATACTAATTCGCAGCAAAGTCGTGTGTGGTTACCTCAGAACCGTTTTGGTTGGGCCGGAGCCATTGTGCTGCTTTGAGACAAGCATGCAGACTCTTCTTGATAACCAAAATCTGACATTGATAGATTTTTCAACGAATCTCCTTTTGGATATTTGGTCATAATTAGCCTGGCAAAATGTTATCTAAATTGAGGTGGGTGCTCAAGATCATCTTTATTCTAGCTGGCTCATACTAGCTGATCCGAACATTTTATTAGAATGTTATGTAGTTTTTAATTTTTAATTTAACCTTTTATTTAACTAGTCAAGTCAGTTAAGAACAAATTCATATTTACATTGACTGCCTACACCGGCGAAACCCGGATCACGCTGGGCCAATTGTGCGCTGCCCTATGAGACTCCCAATCACGGCCGGTTGTGATACATTTTAACAAGTGATTTTGCTCTTCCCTCACGTTGTAGCCAGATTGGACCAATCGGCCGGCAAGATAAGATCAGTCGGCAAGCCAGATTGGGCAGCCGACCGACCCTGATAGGACCGGTTTCAACTTCAAATCAAATGTTATTTGTTACATATACACATGGTTAGCAGATGTTAATGCAAGTGTAGCGAAATGCTTGTTCTTCTAGTTCCGACAGTGCAGTAATATCTAACAATTCCCCAACAACTACCTAATACACACAAATCTAAAAGGGGTGAATGAGAATATGTACATGTAAGTATATGGATGAGCGATGGCCGAGCGGCATTGGTAAGGTGCAATAGAAAGTATAAAATACTGTAACGTGATAAGTAATGTAAGAAATGTAAACATGATTAAAGTGGCATTATTTAGAGTGGCATTGTATAAAGTGACTTGTGATTGTCTCAATGTAGGCAGCAGCCTCTCTGAGTTAGTGAATGCTGTTAAGCAGTCTGATGGCCTTGCGATAGAAGCTGTCTCTCGGTCCCAGCTTTGATGCACCTGCACTGACCTCGCCTTCTGGATAGTAGCGGTGTGAACTGGCAGTGGCTCCGGTGGTTGATGTCCTTGATCTTTTTGGCCTTCCTGTGACATCGGGTGGTGTAGGTGTCATGGAGGGCAGGTACTTGCCCCTGGTGATGCATTGTGCACATCGCACCACCCTCTGGAGAGCCTTGCGGTTGAGGGCTGTGCAATTGCCATACCAGGCTGTGATACAGCCCGACAGGATGCTCTCGATTGTGCATCTGTAAAAGTTTCAGGGTTCTGGTTGACAAGCCAAATTTCTTCAGCCTCCTGCAGTTGAAGATGCACTGTTGCGCCTTCTTCACCACACTGTCTGTGTGGGTGTGTCATTTCAGTTTGTCTGTGATGTGTACGCCGAGGAACATCAAACTTTCCACCTTCTCCACGGCTGTCCCTTCGATGTGGATAGGGGGGTGCTCCCTTTGCTGTTTCCTGAAGTCCACAATCATCTCCTTTTGTTTTGTTGAAGTTGAGTGAGAGGTTGTTTTCCTGACACCACACTCCGAGTGCCCTCAACTCCCTGTAGGCTGTCTCGTAGTTGTTGGTAATCAAGCCCACTACTGTTGTGTCGTCTGCAAACTTGATGATTGAGTTGGAGGCGTGCATGGCCACACAGTCATGGGTGAACAGGGAGTACAGGAGGGGGTTGAGCACGTACCCTTATGGGGCCCCAGTGTTGAGGGTCAGTGAAGTGGAGGTGTCCTACCTTCACCATCTGGGGCGGCCCGTCAGGAAGTCCAGAATCCAATTAAATAGGGCGGGGTTGAGCCAGGGCCTCCAGCTTGATGATGAGCTTGGAGGGCACTATGGTGTTGAATGCTGAGCTGTAGTCAATGAACAGCAGTCTTACATAGGTATTCCTCTTGTCCAGATGGGATAGTGCAGTGCAATGGCCATTGCATCGTCTGTGGACCTGTTGGGGCGGTATGCAAACTGAAGTGGGTCTAGAGTGGCCGGTAAGGTGGAGGTGATATAATCCTTGACTAGTCTCTCAAATCACTTCATGATGACAAGTGAGTGCTACGGGGCAGTAGTCATTTAGTTCAGTTCTTTGCCTTCTTGGGTACAGGAACAATGTTAGCCATCTTGAAGCATGTGGGGACAACAGCCTGGGATAGGGAGTGATTGAATATGTCCGTAAACACACCAGCCAGCTGCTTTGCGCATGCTCTGATGAGGCTAGGGATGCCGTCTGGGCCAGCATCCTTGCGAGGGTTAACATGTTTAAATGTTTTACTTATGTCAGCCATCGAAAGGGGGGGGGGGGGGTCCTTGTTAGCGGGCCGCGACGGTGGCACTGTATTATCTTCAAAGCGGGCAAAGAAGGTGTTTAGTTTGGCTGGAAGTGTGACGTCGGTGTCCGTGACTTGGCTGGTTTTCTTTTTGTAGTCCGTGACTACCTGTGTATTCAATTGCTCATAGTGAACCACAAAGTTCAGCACTCACAGCGAATGCAGATACCACCCGATTAGGTAGATGGGGCATGTCCACGAACTTGGTTCATGGCTTCAAACAAACCAAAACATAGTAATATCAGAACTTCCCTAGGGATTTTTTTGTTTGTTTGTTTTCCGCTAACGTTTCATCATGCCCATGTGGTGTGTCTGGCTGTGCTAATTACAAACAAGCGTGAAAATTATTTATTTTTTACCGTTCTACCTACCAGAGATTTAACCAGATGCTGTCAATGGTTTGCGGCTATAATGCTTATGGTGAGCAAAGATTATCAGAGGGATTTGCAGGCTGAACGGATTTTAGACATCAGCTGAGAAGTAATGCGATATCATCCTTTACCATCCTTAATGTTTTTTATTTTTTATTTGTGGGTAGATCAGCTTTAATATTGCAAATAGATTGTGGCTTCCATCAAAGTAATTGTCTGCATCATTTCCAATTCCCCATATATTTTTTGTAAATATACAGTATATATCAAATAATTTAATATATTTTCTCCCACTTACAGTGCCTTGCGAAAGTATTCGGCCCCCTTGAACTTTGCGACCTTTTGCCACATTTCAGGCTTCAAACATAAAGATATAAAACTGTATTTTTTTGTGAAGAATCAACAACAAGTGGGACACAATCATAAAGTGGAACGACATTTATTGGATATTTCAAACTTTTTTAACAAATCAAAAACTGAAAAATTGGGCGTGCAAAATTATTCAGCCCCCTTAAGTTAATACTTTGTAGCGCCACCTTTTGCTGCGATTACAGCTGTAAGTCGCTTGGGGTATGTCTCTATCAGTTTTGCACATCGAGAGACTGAATTTTTTTTCCCATTCCTCCTTGCAAAACAGCTCGAGCTCAGTGAGGTTGGATGGAGAGCATTTGTGAACAGCAGTTTTCAGTTCTTTCCACAGATTCTCGATTGGATTCAGGTCTGGACTTTGACTTGGCCATTCTAACACCTGGATATGTTTATTTTTGAACCATTCCATTGTAGATTTTGCTTTATGTTTTGGATCATTGTCTTGTTGGAAGACAAATCTCCGTCCCAGTCTCAGGTCTTTTGCAGACTCCATCAGGTTCTCTTCCAGAATGGTCCTGTATTTGGCTCCATCCATCTTCCCATCAATTTTAACCATCTTCCCTGTCCCTGCTGAAGAAAAGCAGGCCCAAACCATGATGCTGCCACCACCATGTTTGACAGTGGGGATGGTGTGTTCAGCTGTGTTGCTTTTACGCCAAACATAACGTTTTGCATTGTTGCCAAAAAGTTCCATTTTGGTTTCATCTGACCAGAGCACCTTCTTCCACATGTTTGGTGTGTCTCCCAGGTGGCTTGTGGCAAACTTTAAATGACACTTTTTATGGATATCTTTAAGAAATGGCTTTCTTCTTGCCACTCTTCCATAAAGGCCAGATTTGTGCAATATACGACTGATTGTTGTCCTATGGACAGAGTCTCCCACCTCAGCTGTAGATCTCTGCAGTTCATCCAGAGTGATCATGGGCCTCTTGGCTGCATCTCTGATCAGTCTTCTCCTTGTATGAGCTGAAAGTTTAGAGGGACGGCCAGGTCTTGGTAGATTTGCAGTGGTCTGATACTCCTTCCATTTCAATATTATCGCTTGCACAGTGCTCATTGGGATGTTTAAAGCTTGGGAAATCTTTTTGTATCCAAATCCGGCTTTAAACTTCTTCACAACAGTATCTCGGACCTGCCTGGTGTGTTCCTTGTTCTTCATGATGCTCTCTGCGCTTTTAACGGACCTCTGAGACTATCACAGTGCAGGTGCATTTATACGGAGACTTGATTACACACAGGTGGATTGTATTTATCATCATTAGTCATTTAGGTCAACATTGGATCATTCAGAGATCCTCACTGAACTTCTGGAGAGAGTTTGCTGCACTGAAAGTAAAGGGGCTGAATAATTTTGCACGCCCAATTTTTCAGTTTTTGATTTGTTAAAAAAGTTTGAAATATCCAATAAATGTCGTTCCACTTCATGATTGTGTCCCACTTGTTGTTGATTCTTCACAAAAAAATACAGTTTTATATCTTTATGTTTGAAGCCTGAAATGTGGCAAAAGGTTGCAAAGTTCAAGGGGGCCGAATACTTTCGCAAGGCACTGTATATTTCCCTAACCCTACCACACCTCCCCTAATTGGAGTAAACCGATGGACAACAACACTTAGGCTTCCATTTCCATGTTATACATACTATACACATTTTACGGACACAATATATTTTACATTATTTATCTTGTTATTTTTTAGTCCCACCCTTCAGCTCCACTCAACCCCTCGCATCCATCTCTGAACACCATCCAGTTTTGATTTCTATATGCCATATATTTTTCAGCTGTGCTTTGATGTTTCACAAAAGTTCAGAAACTTTCTATTCTAATAGTTTCTACTGATTGTAAATTAAAGAAACATTTTTGCTAAGAGTATTAATTTTATTGATTTGACTATGGCTTTTTAAAATCACCCAGCAGTGCTATAAAAGCTCTAGGTAAATGTTGCAATTCTTCAGCCATTCATGAACCTGCGACCAAAAACAAGCAACATATGGACAGAACCAAAACAAATTATCCTGCCTCTTCGCAGCAAAATCTGCAGAGGATGGTTGTATCCCCTATAAATATATATATAACATTCTATTGATTGCAAGAATTTTGTAAGATCATTTAAATTGAAAAACTCTGTTTTGAATCCAGCATTGTTTTGTGTATCAGTTCATAAACCATGTGCCATAGAATCGGTACAGAGAAAATCTCTTCCCAACTATTTTCAATCTATACAGCACAGTAAAATACAGTAAAAAAAAATATTTAAGTCCTCAAATGAAACTGTTATACATTTTTTTTTTATCACAATTGTCTTTAACCAATTTTGGTCTTTTAATGCAGGGCGGACAGACAAGTTCCTTACTTTCTCCCCCTCACAATTGCCTCTTCCATTTTTATGGTGATGTTGCAATTAGTTGCTTGTAATTTTGAGTGGAGCAGACATTTCCATATATTTTTGTTGTCTGCATGTGTGACAACTCCACCAGTCCCATTTATGATATAATTTACACTGATTATACATAATGTTAGCTGGACTAGGTAAATTAGCTACGTTAGATAACTTTACAGTCCTGGTAGTCACTGCTAGACTTGTAGCTACCTTCAGCAGAGTAAACATATTTGTCTCTTTGTTCTATCTCTGACTAATGTTGGCTAACGTAAGATAGCAAACGTTAGCAAATAAGACTAACTCAATCTGGTAGCCAAATAGAATTGCCGATATAACTAACTCACTGTCGGTGTGTTGGTAGTAATGATGAATGTGTATAAATTGTTTATGGTTGGTTCTCAGCTGGCTAGCAGATCCTGCCAATTTAGTGATGCTAACTAGCTAACAGCATGTTGACAATATTGCGATGTCCATGTTAGGTATAGTAAGCACGCCAGTCTAATAGAGATCTATACAACTGGTGGGTGGTTAAATTGTGTATTATTGTTGTTGTAGGTGGTACATAATATGATTCCAACCCCAAGCTCTGCACAAGGTGAAGGAAGGTGGCAAAAATATTTACAAGCTGACAGCTAAAATAGCTCCATTTATAGTAAACATGGCATAAACATGAATTGGGTATTGTTTGTGTTATGGGGTTACAGGTGGTTAGCCTGAGGACCACAGAGTACCTTCCAGTCCAAGTGATCAATTGAGTGTACTACCCCTGTTCTCTTCTTACCTTTTTCTCTTTGTAAAACTCCGGTTACTTGGAGTCCTTCCACAGGCCCTGCTGAAAAATACCCCAAAGCGTCGGCATGAGGGAGGGGACACACCTTGCACTTATGGAGTGCAACAAGATTGTGGGACAAAAACAAGCAAGGGACACTGAAAGGTATTAAGACAATAGTAATGACACAACCATTTCATTCTTCTCTCTGCAGATTCTCAAAAAAAACACAATGCAAAGACACGTCTACAAAAATTGACAAGAATGATCTGTCAAAGTCATTGGGCTGGGGGAGGATTACAAATAGGTTTTTGAGATGAGGAAGGGGGTTGCGCTTAGAGACAGTAAATGTAAAGTTGTATATGAGACGTATTGAATGGTGCAATTTCTCCCCAATCTCTCATACACAACAATATATAATGTGTAAAAACTGCCCTTCTAAGGCAACTTCTGCAGCCCCCCCAGATGTTGACTGATCTTTCCATTCAAAAGCAGCACCTAAAGTCCCTCATTGTCCCTAAACAATACACTAGTCTGTCTCTAAACACTTACTGTAGGTCCCAATCGGTTGACACTGATACCAACAAAGGTGTGTTTCCCTTCGTCCCTTCCACAAAAGTGTCAAATTGTAACACCACAACCATGTCTTTCCAGGAGACGTGCAGTATCAGCAAATCTTCCTACACTGCAGACGGAACAAGATCATTCGCGACAAGCACTCTGCTTCCACAGCCTACCATTGCCAGTGTAGCTACACAGGATAAAGGACCAAATATTAAATATGGATCTTTTCGATCAAGCCTCAAAATTTGTCAGCCTTTATGGATTCACAGAAGATATTTATTTAAGCTGTACAGGGCTATGTAGCATGAAACAGATGTTAAGACATTCATATTTTTCCAAAGAATGTTTATTTGTCCAAATCTAAAATAAAGGGGAGAGTACAATATTTAATGCTAACTCAAAAAGAACTGGGTATTCAAAAATAATTATGGTAAAAGTAACATACCAAAAATCACAGTATGAACAGTGTCCTACTCCCTACCAAAAGCCTGTGACTGATAATTAATCAATGTGATTTTATATCACTGAATCTCTGTCTGTATATTTGGTTAATTGATCTCTGGCTGGGCAAGAGAAGGTGGTAGCTCATTTATTTGTTTGGTCATCTATCACTGATCAGAAACATTTAGCATGCAATAATGTAGTCTAAATCAAGTGTAGCCTATCAACTGTTAAACTCTGGCCCCTCTAGTAGCATTTTCTAAATGACACACACTATTGTATACTACCCTCAAAGTACATTTCGGTTTCAAAATTATAAGTCCTACAAACACATATAGTACTGTTAGAAAGGTAAGAACTGTGGGATTCAGATACAGGTATCATAAACAATGTGACTACTACAGAACCTGAGATACAGCAGACCCCCAAAAACGTTTATGTACTTTTTCTTTTCAGAGGGTCCCCCCAATTGTCCCACATTTTGAGGAATAAGAGATTTGAACGTCTCGTTTTGAGATAAATATGTCACCAATTACTGTTCGATAAGCTATAAAAAGAAATCACCCAATAAATTACTGTGAGTTTATATATAGTGTGCAACTCTATTGTTATAGCTTATAGTTTATTCGCCATCTACATAAAATTATTTTCTCTGGGTGTGTGCCAGCTGATGTTTTTTATTCAACCAATTACTGTTCCAAAAGGAATTCTAAAAAAATTAAGAAAAATGTTGTTCAAACTTTTACCTAATGGTGGTGCTCTAAACATGGACCAATTCCCATTGGAACGCAGTGTTTAGGCAATTTGCCATACCATATACAGTGGGGCAAAAAAGTATTTAGTCAGCCACCAATTGTGCAAGTTCTCCCACTTAAAAAGATGAGAGAAGCCTGTCATTTTCATCATAGGTACACTTCAACTATGAAAGATAAATTGAGAAAAAAAATCCAGAAAATCACATCTTCTTTTTTAAGAGGCTCCTCTGTCCTCCACTCGTTACCTGTATTAATGGCACCTGTTTGAACTTGTTATCAGTATAAAAGACACCTGTCCACAACCTCAAAACAGTCACATTCCAAACTCCACTATGGCCAAGACCAATGAGCTGTCAAAGGACACCAGAAATAAAATTGTAGACCTGCACCAGGCTGCGAAGACTGAATCTGCAATAGGTAAGCAGCTTGGTTTGAAGAAATCAACGGTGGGAGCAATTATTAGGAAATGGAAGACAAGACCACTGATAATCTCCCTCGATCTGGGGCTCCACGCAAGATCTCACCCCGTGGGGTCAAAATGATCACAAGAACAGTGAGCAAAAATCCCAGAACCACACGGGGGGACCTAGTGAATGACCTGCAGAGAGCTGGGACCAAAGTAACAAAGCCTACCATCAGTAACACACTACGCTGCCAGGGTCTCAAATCCTGCAGTGCCAGACGTGTCCCCCTGCTTAAGCCAGTACATGTCCAGGCCCGTCTGAAGTTTGCTAGAGAGCATTTGGATGATCCAGAAGAAGATTGGGAGAATGTCATATGGTCAGATGAAACCAAAATATAACTTTTTGGTAAAAACTCAACTCGTCGTGTTTGGAGGACAAAGAATGCTGAGTTGCATCCAAAGAACACCATACCTACTGTGAAGCATGGGGGAGGAAACATCATGCTTTGGGGCTGTTTTTCTGCAAAGGGACCAGGACGACTGATCCGTGTAAAGGAAAGAATGAATGGGGCCATGTATCGTGAGATTTTGAGTGAAAACCTCTTTCCATCAGCAAGGGCATTGAAGATGAAACGTGGCTGGGTCTTTCAGCATGACAATGATCCCAAACACACCGCCCGGGCAACGAAGGAGTGGCTTCGTAAGAAGCATTTCAAGGTCCTGGAGTATCCTAGCCAGTCTCCAGATCTCAATCCCAAAGAAAATCTTTGGAGGGAGTTGAAAGTCCGTGTTGCCCAGCAACAGCCCCAAAACATCACTGCTCTAGAGGAGATCTGCATGGAGGAATGGGACAAAATACCAGCAAAAGTGTGTGAAAACCTTGTGATGACTTACAGAAAACGTTTGACCTCTGTCATTGCCACCAAAGGGTATATAACAAAGTATTGAGATAAACGTTATTGACCAAATACTTATTTTCCACCATAATTTGCAAATAAATTCATAAAAAATCATACAATGTGATTTTCTGGATTTTTTTTCCCTCATTTTGTCTGTCATAGTTGAAGTGTACCTATGATAAATTACAGGCCTCTCATCTTTTTAAGTGGGAGAACTTGCACAATTGTTGGCTGACTAAATACTTTTTTTGCCCCACTGTATCCTCTGTCTGATTCTCAGTTTGTGCAGTAGATCATATGTCTCTTTGCCACTTAAAACCAGTTGTGTCTGGTTTGGGTATTGAGTCGCTGTGCCAAAATGGCTGAATGGATTTTCAAGCCTGACATCTTAAAATTACCTTAGCAATCAGGCTTTGAAGTTAGTTTTTTTATATATATATCTATAAGACCCAGACAGGTGAAGAACCTTCAAACTTCTTGTCCCATTCACTGTTCCTATTGTAAACAATGCGCTAGCTAAACGGTGCACGTGGAGGATGTATAGAAGGTCATGTGGATGGAGAAGGAAAGGCATTGCTTTACAATGACCATCAGGGTTTACCCTTTCGATGCAAACTAAATGTTTGTATTTTTGGTGACTTGACCATGATTTATGGCCTTTTATGGGGGGCGGTGGGGAGAAGATTCTTATGACATTGCCAGCAGTAAGATTTGAGTTCGATTTCCAAAAAGAAATATGCCTGTCACTTTCTATTTTCTGATTATTCATTTTCACCAGGCCCGGTAAGGGCCCAAAACCACCACTCAGTGTTTAACAGGGTTTAATCAATGTAGACTATTATTTTGCTCTTGCCTCATGTAGTAGCCTAAGCCTTATAGGATGATCTATCCACCATCAAGCCGTGAGAGTGTGTCCTGTTTTATGTCTTAACGTAACAGCCTACTTCAATCATTCATTCAAGTCATTCCACAGCATACAAGTCATTCATGCCTTTAAATACAATCAAGCATTTAAAAAAAAAAGAAATAACAAAGGGAGCCTTGAATAATTAAACAATAAATAAATAACTAGATTTTCTGCCAAACATCCATTTGAATAATCACTCAAAAGCCCCGTGTTTTGAATGCATGTTTGAAAAGCAAAGTACATTTTTTCTTGATACAGCACGGGAACCCACCCGGCCCAAATCAATTCACAGAATTTGAGGTCTGGTCCTGTCTGGTTCGGGCTGAGAATGACAACTCAAATCAAATGTATTTATATAGCTCTTCTTACTAGAGGTCGACCGATTTAATCGTAATGGCCGATTAATTAGGGTCGATTTCAAGTTTTCATAACAATCGGAAATCGGTATTTTTGGACACTGATTCGGCAATTTTTAAAAAAACATCTTTATTTAACTAGGAAAGTCAGTTAAGAACACATTCTTATTTTCAATGACGGCCTAGGAACGGTGGGTTAACTGCCTCGTTCAGGGGCAGAACGACAGATTTTTACCTTGTCAGCTCGGGGGATTCAATCTTGCAACCTTACAGTTAACTAGTCCAACGCTCTAACCACCTGCCTCATGAGGAGCCTGCCTGTTACGCGAATGCAGTAAGCCAAGGTAAGTTGCTACCTAGCATTAAACTTATCTTATAAAAACAATCAATCAATCATAATCACTAGTTAACTACACATGATTGATGATATTACTAGTTTATCTAGCGTGTCCTGCGTTGCATATAATCGATGCGGTACGTATCGTTGCTCCAATGTGTACCTAACCATCAATGCCTTTCTTAAAATCAATACACAGAAGTATATATTTTTAAACCTGCATATTTACCTAAAAGAAATCCAGGTTAGCAGGCAATATTAACCAGGTGAAATTGTGTCACTTCTCTTGCGTTCATTGCACGCAGAGTCGGTGTATATGCAACAGTTTGGGCTGCCTAATTTGCCAGAATTTTACGTAATTATGACATAACATTGAAGGTTGTGCAATGTAACAGGAATATTTTCACTTATGGATGCCACCCGTTAGATAAAATAAGGAACGGTTCCGTATTTCACTGAAAGAATAAACGTCTTGTTTTCGAGAAGATGGTTTCCGGATTCAACCATATTAATGATCTAAGGCTCGTATTTCTGTGTGTTATTATGTTATAATTAAGTCTATGATTTGATAGAGCAGTCTGACTGAGCGATGGTAGGCAGCAGCAGGCTCGTAAGCATTCATTCAAACAGCACTTTCGTGCGTTTGCCAGCAGCTGTTTATGCCTCAAGCCTACCAACTCCCGAGATTAGGCTGGTGTAACCGATGTGAAATGGCTAGCTAGTTAGCGGGGTGCTCGCTAATAGCGTTTCAAACGTCACTCGCTCTGAGACTTGGAGTAGTTATTCCCCTTGCTCTGCATGGGTAACACTGCTTCGAGGGTGGCTGTTGTCATGGTATTCCTGGTTCGAGCCAAGGTAGGAGCGAGGGGAGGGACAGAAGCTATACTGTTACACTGGCAATACTAAAGTGCCTATAAGAACACCCAATAGTCAAAGGTTAATGAAATACAAATGGTATAGAGATAAATAGTCCTATAATAACTACAACCTAAAACTTCTTACTCCAACACTTTGTTTTTGCATTATTTAAACCAAATTGAACATGTTTAATTATTTGAGGCTAACTTGATTTTATTGATGTATTATATTAAGTTAAGTGTTCATTCAGTATTGTTGTAATTGTCATTATTACAAATAAATACATTTTAGAAAATAAAATATAAAAAATAAAAAAATAAAAAAAAATTACAAAATCGGCCCATTAATGGGTATCAGCGTTGAAAAATAATAATCGGTCGACCTCTACTTCTTACATCAGCTGATATCTCAAAGTGCTGTACAGAAACCCGGCCTAAAACCCCAAACAGCAAGCAATGCAGGTGTAAAAGCACGGTGGCTAGGAAAAACTCCCTAGAAAGGCCAAAACCTAGGAAGAAACCTAGAGAGGAGCCAGGCTGAGGGGTGGCGAGTCCTCTTCTGGCTGTGCCGGGTGGAGATTATAACAGAACATGGCCAAGATGTTCATAAATGACCAGCATGGTCAAATAATAGGCTGACTACACCGCTCTCGTTGCGAATGCAAGCGTTATAAAATACATTTTAGAAATCTATATTATTCAATTATTGCACCCACACTGCTTGTGCGCAATGAGCGTCTGCGTTGCCAAGGGCTAAAATAGAAGTCAGGTCTATTTGTGACGCAGATTGCGCTGCAAATCCTGCCTCTCCCATCTCCTCAATGGTTTATAGAAGCAGGTACCCACGTACCATCTCCTCATTTGGTTATACCTACGTGGGTTACTGAAAGACAAAAGAGGTCAGTCGCTGTAATGCACCTAATTTATGAAACTTGCCAATCACAATATAAAGTCAAGAGAAGAAAAAGCCTAGAAGGAGGAGATGTCACGGCTGTTGAAGGATGAGGACCAAGGTGCAGCGTGGTGAGTGTACATTTTACTTTATTTAAGAATGACGCCAACAATAAACCATACAAACCGTGAAGCTAAAGGCAATAGTGCCAACAAACAAAGACAACTTCCCACAAACACAGGTGGGAAAAGGGGTACTGAAGTATGGTTCCCAATCAGAGCCAACAATAGACAGCTGTCCCTGATTGAGAACCATACCCGGTCAAAACATAGAAAATCCTAGAAACACAAAACATAGAATGCCCACTCCAGCTCACGCCCTGACCAAACCAAAATAGAGAAATAAAAAGGATCTCTAAGGTCAAAGTGTGACAGTAGTACGACTCACCAGGCTGGGGAGGCATACAGGAGGCCTCTTTCTTGGCCGAGGCACCGGATACACTGGGCCGTGGAGGCGCACTGGCGGTCTCGAGCGCAGAGCTGGCACCACCCGTTCTGGCTGGATGCCTGCTTCCACCCGCTAAATGCGGGACGCTGGCACCGAGCACACCGGCCTGTGAATGATCAGCCTCGACACAGTGCGCATCACCCCATAATACGGGGCCTGACCAGTCACATGCTCGCCACGGTAAGCACGGGGAGTTTGCTCAGGTCTCCAACCTGACCTCCTCGTGTGCCGCCCCCAAAATGTTTTGGGGGGGCTTCCTCTCTGGCTTCCTTGCCAGCCGTGTTCCCTCAATGTTGCCTCTCCACCTTAGCTGCCTCCAGTTCCTCCCGTGGACGGGCGATACTCCCCAGCCTGCCTCCAGGGTCCCTTACCATCCAGGATCTCCTCCCATGTCCAGGAGTCCTCTTTACCACGCTGCTTGGTCCTTTGGTGGTAGGAAGTTCTGTCACGGCTGTTGAAGGATGAGGACCAAGGTGCAGCTTGGTGAATGTACATTTTACTTTATTTAAGAATGACGCCGACACAAAACAATAAACCATAACCAACAATAAACCATAACCAAAACGTGAAGCTAAAGGCAATAGTGCCAACAAACAAAGGCAACTTCCCACAAACACAGGTGGGAAAAAGGGTACCTAAAGTATGGTTCCCAATCAGAGACAACGATAGACGGCTGTCCCTGATTGAGAACCATACCCGGCCAAAACATATAAATAGAAATTCATAGAAACACAAAACATAGAATGCCCACCCCAAGTCATGCCCTGACCAACCAAAATAGAGACATAAAAAGGATCTCTAAGGTCAGGGCATGACAGGAGAGATGACTAGAAATGATTCGGTTGACCGTTTTTATTTGTAGATTAATTGTCGAAGTAGAGGACCTTGTGGATTTCAGGTAAAATAACAACTCAATGTTTATATCCCAGGACAAATTAGCTAGCAACAGCAAGTGTAAGCTAGATTGCCATAAATGTTTAAAGCTTTTCGACCTGTCCCCAAATTAATATAATTGGTTCAGAGTTTTTGATATTTTAACCTGCGTGTCGTAATCACATTTGATGTGGGGGGACAAAATAAATGTATGCATGATGGCACACATGTGCAGCCGGTTTGGGTTCCGTATAACCTGTACACTAATGGGTGGGTGCTGGAGTAGAAAGTCTCTCTCTGGGTTAGGGGTAGGGGGTACTGGAATAGATAGTCTACTGTACCTATGGAAAAGTATTGGTCCTGCAGGCATGAAGAAGCTTCTTTACCAGGTCTACTTTGACACAGTTCTCCAGTGCTCTGCAGAGCTGGCCCACTGTGCAGCCCACATAGCCCTCCTTCATCCTCCAGCGCTCCAGCATCTGGTGCACCTTCTCAGGCAATCCGTCACGATGGTAGTCCTGGTCGATGGTGTCCACCTCCACCTCGCTCAGGCCCAGACGGCGGGCACAGCGCTTCCATTCCTTCCCGATGTTTTCTCTCAGGAGATCAAGGTGCTCTTCAGTCACTGCCTGGTCGTCTGAACACGGGACAGGACACAACAGAACATATTGTGTAAAATGGAAGTTAAAGACCTGTGTCTGTGATATAAGGGTTTTTGATCATTTAATGTCAATTAATGATACATTGCAATTTACTGTTAAATAATACCAGTTATAAATGCCCCATGGTCTTAGTTGAACTATCCAACCCAACTATAACCCCAACAGAGGAGGCTGTTGGGAAGAGATATAGGAGGGCAGGCTCATTGAAATGGCTGGTATGGTATCAAACACACACACCTTTCCATTCATTCCAGTAAGCAAACAATGTAAGAACCCTTATATTGTGGCTAGATACAAAATATGGGACTAAAAGTAGAAAACATGACATAGAAAGATAGGAAGATGTCTATTTTCAGGAAGTAGGCTCCTCTTTGCAGGTTTCTATTCTTACCGTTCATCTGCAGGGTCTCTTTGAGTAGAGAGTGTGAGTTTGCCCCATTGGAGAGAGAGCTGGCTGACCTGCTGTAAGACTCGTGGTCCCTGATGCTGAGTATGTTGTTGCTCCCTATCTGGATCCCTCTGGCATTCTGGATGAACAGGCCTCCTGAAACCAACACACACACACACACTGTTTCTCATAAATGCTTTTCTAATTGAAGTGGTAGATCGCTATCACGCTGATTGGGGAATCTGCATCAGCTTTAGTAATGGTAATAGTGGTATCAAGCACTGTAATCTCTGTGCTTCACCCCTACCTGGGTCCTGTGGAGGTCTAACCATGGCACACGAGTTCAGGCGCAGCCCTGCAGTGAGGTCTGGGGCAGCTGACTCTGGCACTGGGTAGGCTGGCCAGGACTGGAGGCGGTAGTACTGGGCGTAGGGATACTGCTGCTGGGGGGAGTACTTGCCCTGGCTTAGAGAGGGGCTGCTGGAGGACTCAGGCATGTGGCTGGAAAGCTGGCACCTGGGTGTGGTGGCCCCTGAGGGGTCCGCGGCCTTGTACACTCCTAGGCTAGAAAGACGGAGGTGGGGGTTCACCTCCACACTGCTGGGCTGGACGGCCTGGGTTTTGGGGAGCCCTCTGTTGGCGGTGGGGTCCTGTGAGCTGAGGCGCTGTGGGGTGGAAGCGTGAGGATTATGGTAGGGGCTGAAGTCAAGCTGGTCCATCTGGCTGTAGCTGGCGTATTTGTGATATTCCAACTGCTGGGCTAGTTTGACTTCCAGGGCTGAGAGTTTGTTGACCATTTTGAGCTCCATGCCCGTGGTGGGGCTGAGGGCCTGGACATCTGGCTGGATAAGGGAGTGCTCACAGGGGAAGAAGAGGTTCAGGTCCTCGATGCAGGCCTCCACTGGACCAGCCTCTATACGAACAGCCCTAGCACTGTCTGAGCTCAGTAAGGGAGCCAGCCGGTCTATAGGGAGAAGGGGTAGAGGGTTCATTTTGAATAGCTGAATTCTAAATTAAGATCCATGTGTTGTCGTATAAAGATCCAACTTGTCGTATTAATGGTTTGATTATTGATGAGAGTGAGAGATTTGAATGGAAAATCTAGAAACGGGCAAAGATCTCAAGTAAAGGTCTTTTACATTTTGTTTTATTATTTATTACAAAAAACACAAGGAAGTGGTAACATTAAAGTATTATAACATGAAGGACAAACACCACAGCATCAAGACACTATCAAACATGTATCAAACATGCAACAGAGCCATCCTTATGTGTGAGGGTGCGTGTGCATGATAGTGATATAAAATGTCTTCATTTCCTTTTTCATGATCATAATCTTGTGAACCCGAACCCTCCAAGATCCCCCCACAGTTCCCCAATAGCTGTCCCTCAACCATTTGAGATTAGTTGTATAAAACACTACCACTTAGTGTCATTCAAATCTACTTTTATTATGTTTTATTTAGACTTTTTTCCCCCCCTTTATCTTTTAACCATCATTCTCTCTCACACACAGCAACTCCACTCCCACTTGTCTCCAATTCCACATACCAACCCTCAGCTTCCCACAGCCCATCCCATCTATCTCTGCTGGCCACCCACTTTGTGTTTCTACACAACAAATATCTTTCACATATGTTTAACGTACAATTTCAATCTATCTAATCGAATAGAATCTACAGATTGCGTGTTGAAGATAAATACTTTTACTAAGAGTATTAGTAATTGACTGACCCGGTCTCTCCAGATCTCCTAACAGTACTATTTCTAGGGTCTATTTTAGATCAATGCTATGCATTTTCAGCCATTCCTGAACCTGAGACCAGAAACAGGCTACCTGAGGGCAATACCAAAATAAATGGTCTATTGATTCTGTATCTTCACAACCAAATCTGCAGCGCTTCGATGATTTTATGCCCCAAATATAATTTAAAAAAATTGGTGGCAAGAATTCTGTAAATAATTTTAGCTGAAAAGCACGAAGTCTTGAATCTAGCATTGTTTTATATATCAACTCATACACCCTGTACCATGGAATCGGTACATCAAAAATCTTTTCCCAACTATTTTGTAATCTGTATGGCACAGTTGTCAACGTCCTGGTCCTCAAATGAAACTGGTATACTTTCCTATTTATGCTATTTTTTTTCCTCCGCCAGTTTTGATCCTTTATATTGGGCAAACAGACCAGTTCCCTTCCTCCTCCCGCTGCCACCCGCCTCCTCCATTTTTGGGGCAATGCTGTATTCAATTGGTTGTACTCTTGGAATGAGCAGACCTTCCAATACAATTCTGATAACTCCATGAAGGACATAACTCTACCGTTACAATATAATTTAAAAACAAAATACCCTTTTCAATCATCTTTCCCATAAATACAGATATTTTATCACCCAGCACATTTGAGTTCAGCCATAATATTTGTTCTATCTTTTCAGGGGGATGAAATTGAAATTGTAGCCAGCTCTGCAATGCTTGTTTGAAAAAGACAGATACTTTGAAAAAAGTATCATTTTCAATGAAACGAAAATGAGACATGGCAATCTGCACAAAGGCAAAAAGACAATTTTTAAACAATGGATGAGCTTTTCTTAGTAATCTACTTGAGGACCATTTAGGGTTCAAATAGAACTTTTGAATAAGTGAAGCTTTTAGAGAGAGGTTTAGTGCTTTTATAATTAACAATCTCAACCCACCCATTTCCTATGCATTATATAGATAGGTACGTTTTATTTTGTCTGGTTTAGCGTCCCAGATAAAGCGAGAAAAAAAAAAGCTCAACAAATCATCAGGAGTAGGCAGCACCATAAGTAAGTGAGTAAACTGAGATGACTAAGGAGTTAATCAGAGCATTTTTTCCATAAATAGACAGGTATTTACCTCTCCATGGTTGCAGGATCTTGTCTATTTTTACAAGGTTTCTATTGAAATTCATTGTGGAGAGTTTATTTATTTCTATCTTTTGTGATATGAATACAGAGTATGTCTACTTCACCCTCAGCCCATTTTATAGGTAAACTGCAGGGTAATGTAAAAGTTGTATTTTTAAGGATCCAATACGTAATATTGTACACTTATCATAATTAGGCTGTAGTCCAGAGAGTGCAGAAAAGTTATCTAGATCTTCAATGAGACATTGCAGGGATCTAGCTTGCAGACTTAATATAAAACTTGAGTCCTCGGCATACATGGACAGCTTTGTTTTTAAGCCTTGGATTTCTAATCCTCTAATGTTGTTATTGGATCTGATTTTAATAGCTAGCATTTTGATGGCCATAACGAATAGGTATGGTGACTGCGGACACTCCTCTTGACAATTCAAAACTCTCTGAGAAGTAGCTGTTATTTACTATTTTACACCCGGGGTTGCTATACATTACTTTTACCCATTTTACAAGAGAATTAATGAAATTGAAAACATCCAGGCATTTATAAATACAATCCAGTCTTACTTTATCAAAATCTGCTATAAATATCATTCCTGGCTGCTTATAGGTTTCATGATGTTCTGTTATTTCTAGTAGTTGTAGTATATTATCTCCAATGTATCATTCATGTAACAAACCTGTCTGATCAGGATGAACAATACCTGGTAAAACCCTTTTAATTCTGAGTGCTATGCATTTTGCAAGTGTAAGGGGCCTCCAGTTTTTTTAGATAGACCGGGTCTTTATATTTGGTTCTTGTTTTAATAATAGAGAAATCGGACCTTCCTGCTGAGTACCTGACAGACTACCATTTCTATAGGAGTAGTTAAAACAATCTAACAATGGAGCTTTTAGTATATCAAAAAATATTTGATATACCGCTATCGGTATGCCATCAAGCCCTGGGGTTTTTCCAGACTGAAACAATTTAATAGCTTCAAACAGTTATTCCTCTGTAATTTGGCCTTCGCACTGATATTTCTGTACATTTTGTTAATTTTCCATTTTTTATATTATTATGAAAGAATTCCGTACTGTAATCTTCATTCAGTGGGAGAGGATGAGACGGAAAAGAGAACATCTGCCTAAAATAATTAGCTTCCTCTTTTAAAATACCATTCGGAGAATCATAGATGACTCTGTCTTCAGTAACGAGTTTCTGCAATTCTTTTTGTTACCGTTCCTGTATTGGAGATTCGGGAAGAATTTTGTGCATTTTTCTCCATATTACATCCAGTTTGCTTTATTTTTGTAATAGATTAGATTTGATCATTCTTGAAGAAGTTCCTCAAGTTCTTTTTGATTTTCCTCTAACATATTTTGTATCTCTGTAGTATTGTTTTTATTGCTATCTACCTGTACTATTAGTTCATGGATTTCCCTTATTAGTCTTGTTTCTTTAGCTAGAAACTGCTTTTTATTATTGATGAATATTGAATGACCCCTGAAGGTACATTTAAAGGTATCCCAAACTATAAGGGGATTTGCTGAACCTATAAAATACTGGAAAAATTCAAGTAAAGGTCTTTGTGCATCCCATCCCATTGAATTGTTGTATCCCTTTTCTTTCATGTCCAATAATTCAGTGCAATTTGTCCAAACTTTTGGATCCGTGGGCTCAGGCAAAGTATATTATATATTAAACTTGACAAAGCCTACACCACGCTGACACTGTTTAACAAGGCAGTGAGTGGAGTTGTAAGACATAGTGTTCTGGAGGTGTACGTCATGTATAAAGATGCAGAGAGCGGTGTAGACTTGTAAGACTGAGAGCTATAGAGGGCCAGGGTCATGAAGCCTGCCTCACGTTGTGCTCAGACTGCTCACCTGCTTTAAGGCTCTCAGGGGACATGGATATAGATTTCATCTTCTCCACCAGCTCCTCTGGCCCCTCGTACAAGTCCTGCATGCCAATGAAACAGATCAGTTAAAAAAAGTGTTATGGACCTTATGATATATTTGGTAATATTATGGTAATATTAAACACCCATTAATATCTTTCATTTAGTTACTGTATTTGTTTTGGTCTTTGATTTGTTGTGCACTTGGTTCATTCAATAATGTACTCATGACAATGCTGTCACTTTGTTCACACAAGCAACTTACTCTGAGACCAAGTGAGTCCCTCTCTACATCTGGCTCTAACTTCTCCCTGTAGACGGGCAGGAAGGTGTTGTAGCCCTCTGTATAGAGAACATGTGAAATCAGAGCAGTCGTATGACTAACATAGCAACAGCCACAGAATAGTCTGATAAAAGATAATGATAAAATAATTCCACTCTGAAACCTTATAATTGTATGAAATTTATTAGAATCATAAAATTATAATCTGATGATGTGTGTAGTTTTAGTCAGAATTAGATTAAACAATGTATCTGTATAGTGGAAAAACACAGACTGTCTGAGCAAGGCGTAGCTTAGGATTTGAACTTGTATGTGTGTGCCGAAGAAAAAAACCAGAGAACAATTAACCAGTTGCATCTCTAGGGGCGCTATTTCATTTTTGGATAAAAAACGTTCCCGTTTTAAGCGCGATATTTTGTCGCGAAAAGATGCTCGACTATGCATATTCTTGACAGTTTTGGAAAGAAAACACTCTGAAGTTTCAGAATCAGATTACAGATTTTGTCTGTAAGTGCCCCAGAACTCATTCTACAGGCGAAACCAAGATGATACGTCAAACAGGAAATGAGCAGAATTTCTGAAGCTCTGTTTTCTAATGTCTCCTTATATGGCTGTGAATGCGACAGGAATAAGCTTAGACCTTCTGCCGTTTCCCCAAGATGTCGGCAGCATTGTGACGTATTTGTAGGCATATCATTGGAAGATTGACCATAAGAGACTACATTTTCCAAGTGTCCGCCTGGTGTCCTGCGTCGAAACTGGTGCGCAAAGCCATGTGCAAGTATTTTTCCATTTGATTGAGAGGAGAAACCATGCTTCCACGAACGATATATCATCGAAGAGATGTGAAAAACACCTTGAGGATTGATTCTAAACAACGTTTGCCATGTTTTCAGTCGATATTATGGAGTTAATTTGGAAAAAAGTTCGCGTTTTGAGGACTGAATTTTCGTTTTTTTTGGTAGCCAAATGTGATGTACAAAACGGAGCTATTTCTAATACACAAATAATCTTTTTGGAAAAACTGAGCATCTGCTATCTAACTGAGAGTCTCCTCATTGAAAACATCAGAAGTTCTTCAAAGGTAAATGATTTTATTTGAAGGCTTTTATGTTTTTGTTGAAATGTTGCGTGCTGGATGCTAACGCTAATGCTAACGCTAAATGCTACGCTAGCTAGCTACTTTTACACAAATTATTGTTTTCCTATGGTTGAGAAGCATATTTTGAAAATCTGAGATGACAGTGTTGTTTACAAAAGGCTAAGCTTGAGAGATGGCATATTTATTTCATTTCATTTGCGATTTTCATGAATAGTTAACGTTGCGTTATGGTAATGAGCTTGAGTCTGTATTCACGATCCCGGATCCGGGATGGGGAGATCAGAAAGGTTAAACTGTGTTTGGACCGACCTGGCTAGGCCTCTGGGAAACTTATGATAGCATAGGGAGTACTTCTCAAGGTTCCCCTAATCTCGGGGGAATGGAACTGTCGGCTGGGTAGTGATACACAGTGGTGAGAACTATGGAGAAGGATAAATCTCACCAACTGTTTGTGTGTATGTATGTGCGTAGGATATCTGTTTGTGTGTATGTATGTGCGTAGGATACCTACTGTCTTTGTGGAAGTATGTGCGCAGCTATAAAATGGATGCCTTTGTATAATGGACTTCAGAACGTTCTCTGAATAAACTGTACTAATCTTTTGCATAAAGCTGAGTCTTTGCCTAATTATTATTATTATACCCATGGTCTTACAAACCTCTGAGATTGGTCAAAGCTATTGATTGATAGTTATTTTCATTGGGATTGAAAATTCTCATGACAGTATTAGACCATGATGCAACATTAGACTTGTGAATGCCATGGGCTCGCTTGAATTGATGCTTGTTGCAGTACTAATTGATTCGTAGGTCCAAGGTTGACTTGTGAAGATATCTGCATGTACCAATATGCTGCATATTGCAGTAGTTTTGAATATGTGTTGAAATGTACAAGTTATAAGTGCTCTGCAAATTCAATCACATTTATTTATAAAGCCCTTTTTACATCAGCAGATGTCACAAAGTGCTTATACAGAAACCCAGCCTAAAACCCCAAACAGCAAGCATTACAGAAGCACAGTGGCTAGGGAAAACACCCTAGAAAGGCAGGGACCTAGGAAGAAACCTAGAGGAACAAGGCTGAGGGGTGGCCAGTCCTCTTCATGCTGTGCCAGGTAGAGAGTCTCTCTCTATATATATCAGGGACAGCCTCCAGTGATGATCCATGGCAAGAAGCCTCCAGTGATGATCCATGGCACGAAGCCTCCAGTGATGATCCATGTCACGAAGCCTCCAGTGATGATCCATGGCACGAAGCCTCCAGTGGTGATCCATGGCACGAAGCCTCCAGTGATGATCCATGGCACGAAGCCTCCAGTGATGATCCATGGCACGAAGCCTCCAGTGATGAGCCATGGCAAGAAGCCTCCAGTGATGATCCATGGCACGAAGCCTCCAGTGATGATCTATGGCACGAAGCCTCCAGTGATGATCCATGGCAAGAAGCCTCCAGTGATGATCCATGGCACGAAGCCTCCAGTGATGATCCATGGCACGAAGCCTCCAGTGATGATCCATGGCACGAAGCCTCCAGTGATGATCCATGGCACGAAGCCTCCAGTGATGATCCATGGCAAGAAGCCTCCAGTGATGATCCATGGCAAGAAACCTCCAGTCATGGCACGAAGCCTCCACCGACGGCCTCCAGTCCGGAGCCTTTTTGTTTCTCGTTTTGTTGGCGACATTTTAAATAAAAGGAGAAATGTATGCTCACCACGCTGAACTTTGGTCTACTTCCAACGACACCCGTGAAAAGGGTCAAACATTTGTTAGCCTTCCACACGCTCCCCACATTAAATTGGGTGAATATTGTCCCATTCCCCCTGACAGAGCTGGTGTAAATGAGTCAGGTTTGTAGGCCGCCTTGCTCGCACACGCTTTTTCAGTTCTGCCCACACATTTTCTATAGGATTGAGGTCAGGGCTTTGATGGCCACTCCAATACCTTAACTTTGTTGTACTTAAGCCATTTTGCCACAACTTTGGAAGTATGCTTGGGGTCATTGTCCATTTGGAAGACCCATTTGCGACCAAGCTTTAACTTCCTGGCTGATATCTTAAGATGTTGCTTCCATATATACACGTAATTTTCCTTCCTCATGAAGCCATCTATTTTGTGAAGCGCACCAGTCCCTCCTGCAGCAAAGCAACCCCACAATGTGATGCTAACACCCCCGTGCTTCATGGTTGGGATGGTGTTCTTCGGATTGCAAGCCTCCCCCTTTTTCCTCCAAACATAACGATGGTATTTTTGGCCAAACAGTTATATTCTTGTTTCATCAGACAAGAGGATATTTCTGAAAAAAGTATGATCTTTGTCCCCATGTGCAGTTTCAAACCGTAGTCTGGCTTTTTTATGGAGGTTTTGGAGCAGTGGCTTTTTCCTTGCTGAGCGGCCTTTCAGGTTATGTCGATATAGGACACATTTTACTGTGGATATAGATACTTTTGTAACTGTTTCCTCCAGCACCTTCACAAGGTCCTTTGCTGTTGTTCTGGGATTGATTTGCAGAACGCGTCTCCTTCCTGAGTGGTATGACGGCTACGTGGTCCCATGGTGTTTATACTTGCGTACTATTGTTTGTACAGATGAACGTGGCACCTTCAGGCATTTGGAAATTGCTGCCAAGGATGAACAAGACTTGTGGAGGTCTACAATTTTTTTCTGAGGTCTTGGCTGATTTCTTTTGATTTTCCCATAATGTCAAGCAAAGAAGCACTGAGTTTGAAGGTAGGCCTTGAAGTCCATCCACAGGTACACCTCCAATTGACTCAAATGATGTCAATTAGCTTATCAGAAGCTTCTAAAGCCATGACATCATTTTCTGGAATTGTTCATGCTGTTTATAAGCACAGTCAACTTAGTGTATGTAAACTTCTGACCCACTGGAATTGTGATACAGTGAATTATAAGTTAAATAATCTGTCTGTAAACAATTGTTGGAAAAATTGGTTGTGGTTGAGTGGTTGAAAAATGTGTTTTAATGACTCAAATCTAACTGTATGTAAACTTCCCAACTTCAACGGTATGTATGTATGTATATATAGTGGGGCAAAAAAGTATTTAGTCAGCCACCAATTGTGCAAGTTCTCCCACTTAAAAAGATGAGAGGCCTGTAATTTTAGGTAGACTTCAACTATGACAGACAAAATGAGAAAAGAAATCCAGAAAATCACATTGTAGGATTTTTTTATGAATTTGTTTGCAAATTACGATGGAAAATAAGTATTTTCGTCACCTACAAACAATTAAGATTTCTGGCTCTCATAGACCTGTAACTTCTTCTTTAAGAGGCTCCTCTGTCCTCCACTCGTTACCTGTATTAATGGCACCTGTTTGAACTTGTTATCAGTATAAAAGACATCTGTCCACAACCTCAAACAGTCACACTCCAAACTCCACTATGGCCAAGACCAAAGAGCTGTCAAAGGACACCAGAAACAAAATTGTAGACCTGCACCAGGCTGGGAAGACTGAATCTGCAATAGGTAAGCAGCTTGGTTTGAAGAAATCAACGGTGGGAGCAATTATTAGGAAATGGAAGACATACAAGACCACTGATAATCTCCCTCGATCTGGGGCTCCACGCAAGATCTCACCCCGTGAGGTCAAAACGATCACAAGAACGGTGAGCAAAAATCCCAGAACCACACGGGGGGACCTAGTGAATGACCTGCAGAGAGCTGGGACCAAAGTAACAAAGCCTACCATCAGTAACACACTACGCCACCAGGGACTCAAATCCTGCAGTGCCAGACGTGTCCCCCTGCTTAAGCCAGTACATGTCCAGGCCCGTCTGAAGTTTGCTAGAGAGCATTTGGATGATCCAGAAGAAGATTAGGAGAATGTCATATGGTCAGATGAAACCACAATATAACTTTTTGGTAAAAGCTCAACTTGTCGTGTTTGGAGGACAAAGAATGCTGAGTTGCATCCAAAGAACACCATACCTACTGTGAAGCATGGGGGTGGAAACATCATGCTTTGGGGCTGTTTTTCTGCAAAGGGACCAGGACGACTGATCCGTGTAAAGGAAAGAATGAATGGGGCCATGTATCGTGAGAGTTTGAGTGAAAACCTCCTTCCATCAGCAAGGGCATTGAAGATGAAAGGTGGCTGGGTCTTTCTGCATGACAATGATCCCAAACACACCACCCGGGCAACGAAGGTGTCGCTTCGTAAGAAGCATTTCAAGGTCCTGGAGTGGCCTAGCCAGTCTCCAGATCTCAACCCCATAGAAAATCTTTGGTGGGAGTTGAAAGTCCCTGTTGCCCAGCAACAGCCCCAAAACATCACTGCTCTAGAGGAGATCTGCATGGAGGAATGGGCCAAAATACCAGCAATAGTGTGTGAAAACCTTGTGAAGACTTACAGAAAACCTTTGACCTCTGTCATTGCCAACACAGGGTATATAACAAAGTATTGAGATAAACTTTTGTTATTGACCAAATACTTATTTTCCACCATAATTTGCAAATAAATTCATTAAAAATCCTACAATGTGATTTTCTGGATTTTTTTCCCTCATTTTGTCTGTCATAGTTGAAGTGTACCTATGATGAAAATTACAGGCCTCTCATCTTTTTAAGTGGGAGAACTTGCACAATTGGTGGCTGACTAAATACTTTTTTGCCCCACTGTATGTATGTATGTATGTATGTATGTATGCATGTATGTATGTATGCATGTATGTATGTATGTATGTGTATATACACGTGTGTGTTTGTGCGTGTGTGTGTGTGTGTGTGTATGTGAGAGAAACATACACCCCTTTTAATGCCATGTCTGTACACGTGTAACAGTATTGCTTCCGTCCCTCTCCTTGCCCCAACCTCGGCCCGAAACAGTGACCCTCTGAACACAACAACTGCCTCCCACGAAGCATTGTTACCTATTGCCAGACCTTTCAGATACCAAGCTTCTGTTGACCTGAACTTGCTATTCAAGAGGGTTAGGTTTGGGTTTCATGATTTGTGCTGGGACAAAGTGCTATACAAATAACATTATATTGATTGGCATTGTGTATACTGTAATGCATTGTACTGTGTTTAGGAATTCCCGTACCTCAATCTCACTACACACATGCACACGCACCTTGGAATGTTGGTCGTAGTTGTGGATCCTGATGCCAGCATCTCTTCATTAGCTCTGTGATCTCTACAGGAGTATCAGCAGAGATGAGGTCTTCATCAGGACGATCACCTTTACGGACACACTGGCAGATATGGTCCTCACTCCGAGCATCTGAAATCCACTTATCCATTTTAATTCAGTGCATTCAAATTTGATCTCAAATCTTATCCATTCATAAAAAAAGAACAAAGGACCTCTTACTATAAAATATATCTGAGTTCACAAACTACACTGAACAAAAAAATGTTCTCAACATGTCAAGTGTTGGTTTCATGAGCTGAAATAAAAGATCCCAGAAATGTTCCATATGCACAAAAAGCTTATTTCTCTCAAATGTGCACAAATGGTATTTTTATCCCTGTTAGTGAGCATTTCTCCTTTGACAAGATAATCCATCCACCTGACAGGTGTGGCATATCAAGAAGCTGATTAAACAGCATGATCATTACACAGGTGCACCTTGTGCTGGGGAGAATAAACGGCCACACTAAAATTTGCAGTTTTGTCACACAACACAACGCCAGAGATGTCTCAAGTGTTGAGGAAGTGTGCAATTGCAATGCTGACTGCATGAATGCCCACCAGAGCTGTTGCCAGATAATTAAATGTTAATTTCTCCACAATAAGCCGCCTCCAATGTCGTTTTAGAACATTTGACGGTACGTCCAACCGGCCTCACAACTGCAGACCACATGTATGGCGATGTGTGGGTGAGTGGTTTTCTGATGTCAACATTGTGAACAGAGTGCCCCATGGTGGCAATGGGGTTATGGCATGGGCAGGCATAAGCTATGGAAAATTAACATAATTGCATTTTATCGATGGCAATTTGAATGCACAGAGATACTGTAAAAAGATCCTGAGGCCCATTGCCGTGCCATTCATCCGTTGCCATCACCTCATGTTTCAGCATGATAATTCACATCCCCATGTCGCAAGGATCTCTACACAATTCCTGGAAGCTGAAAATGTCACAGTTCTTCCATGGCCTGCATACTCACCACCAGACATGTCAACCATTGAGCATGTTTGCGATGGTCTGGATCACGTGTACGACAGCGTGTTCCAGTTCCCGCCAGTCTTCAGCAACTTCGCACAGCCATTGAAGAGGAGTGGGACAACTCTCTTCAACTCTATGCGAAGGAGATGTGTCGTGCTGCATGAGGCAAATGGTAGTCACACCAGATACTGACTGGTGTTCTTATACACGCCCTACCGGTTTTTTGAAGGTATCTCTGATAAATAGATGCATATCTGTATTCCCAGTCATGTGAAATCTATAGATTACGGCCCAGTAAATTAATTTAAATTGATTGATTTCCTTACACGAACTGTAACTCAGTAAAATCTTCTAAATTGTTGCGTGTTGCATTTACATTTTTGTTCAGTATATATATGGCTGAAATCGCATCAGATTCATTTGAATGCAACAGTCCTCTGTAGAGTGAGTGAGCAACACTCACTTTCATATGGCTCACTGCCAGTGAGGATGACCCATACGACAATAGCGAAGCTATAGACGTCAGACTTCTCAGAGGAGCGTGTGTGGATGCTGTCCAGGTGCTCAGGAGCCATGTAGCACAGAGTACCGGCTGCCCTGCCCCCCACTCCCCCAGCCCCAGGACGCGCCAGCCGGCTCTGCCTGCGAGACTCCTCCTTAGTCAGCCTGCTCCACGTCTGACAGGTGGCCAGGCCCAGGTCTGCAATCTGGAGCACAGATACAGACATGCATATTCATACATGTACATGCATTGCATACACAGATTACACACACATCCATTTTCATACACATACATCGAACACAGAGACATCAATACACAGATGCACATGTATACACACACACACAGTCTTGCATAACTAACCTTGTGGGGGACCCACAATTCTGTCCCAAAATCCTATTTTCCCTAACCCCTAACCCTAGCTCCTAACCCTAGCTCACCTAACACTAAACCTAATTCTAACCGTAACCACCTACAAATAGCATTTGACCAGTTGGTCAAATTTGTCTTTGTTTACTATTCTTGTGGGACTTCACACACACACCGTAAAGTCAATGATATAAACAGTAATAAAGCATATTATACAGTGTGTGCTGTACCTTGATGTGAAAATCCTTGTCCACCAGTATGTTTTCTGGTTTGAGATCTTTGTGTATGACACGGTTCTTCATCAAGTACACCATCCCCTCCAGAATCTCCAGTATGATCCTGCCCTTGATGGATATCAGCACAGGTACCTGGAGAAAAGACAGGCATATATACAAGTTGTTTGCCCAGAGAGAAAATAGCTTGTTGATATTACATAGAGAATATCTGATATGGAGTTCTGTTTGAAAACCTTCCATCTCTGCAGTGAGTCCAGGACCTAATCTCATTCATATAGTGACATTGTAGACTAAGTTAATTGTTTTTGTGATCTCCTCTCACCCGGTCCAGCATGGCCAGCAGGTTGCCTTTAGGGAGGAGCTCCATGACCAGAGAGTAGTCCCCATCCTCCAGGATCACCCCCAGCAGCCTGACCACCCGCTCATGGTTCAGTCTGCTCATCAGGCTACCCTCCTCTAGCAGGGACTGCTTACTGCCCCTGAGGGAGAGGGAGGAAGGCTTGGTCAAGACTACGAGCTAGGGAAATATGTTCACTTGGAGATGTATCCCTACGTATTAACTGGGCCGCCTACTGTAGCCTACTTTATCACTATAGACATCACAGGAACATGTGTATAGACACCCAATTTCTCTGGTTTTATCGTCCTTTCTGTCACAGGAAAGGATAAGTGTAGCCTAGAACTACCCGCTGGTACTCCCAATGCTAGAAGGGAGTCCCTGAGTGAAAAAGTTTAGGAATCGCTGGTTTAGACTACAATATGAAACTCAGTAGAGCGTGACAGTCAAGACACAGGGGCCATCCTCTCTACCATAGCCCATTATACTCACTCATTACGCGGTGGCCCGGTGTAGATGGTCTTCAGAACCACCTGGCCGAGGGTTTTGTGATAGCACAGATACACTGTACCGAATCCACCGTAGTCCAGAGGCTCCTTTTTGATTAAGTCAGCGGATTTCATGTAGATGGAGTCCTGCGCAGTAGCCATGGCTTGCTACCCGGTCCTCGGTCGGATATTTCCTTCTAGCGTTGATACGAGACTAATGGATACATTGCTCTATTACTGGTCAATCACAATCTCCCATCATGTAAATAGTAACAATAATATATTTCCGAACGAATGGAGGAGTAGGCTGAGGAGCTTCAGCGGCGTTACATTGACTCGAAATACAAAACTGAATATGGAAGTGAAAGACGTAGTCGCAAATCCAATACTGTAACTTGCTCTGTTAAAGAGTTGTCAACACATAGGGTGGATAACATCAATAATGTATCCAGTTTAATATTCAAGGTAAATAGGTCTATGTATTCAATAGGATAAAATATGTAGGTTAAATCGTTAATTATAGATAAATAACCTACCTTTTCATTCCACGGGTAGGCGTATAGTTCTGGGATTTGCCTTGCTTCCGCAATAGTGAAACAACTAAAAATATGTTGTGGAAGTTAGTTGCAGACCAGTGTAGCTAATCGAGAAAGGAGCATATGATTTATATGCAAATAGTCACTGACTACAGCAAGTAAGTAGCCGTGTGCGAGCCGGAACGGCTCATAGGGCAGGAGCCTACAAATTCTGTTTCTTTAGCGTGAGGCAGCTTGGGGAATGGACAGGGTGCTAGTCTATCGCAGGGCCTTAACCCCCAATCTATATCCTTAATGCTGAGTGCCAAGAATCAAATCAAAAATCACATTTATTTGTCACATACACAGGGTTAGCAGATGTTAATGCGAGTGTAGCGAAATGCTTGTGCTTCTAGTTCCGACAATGCAGTAATAACCAATGAGTAATCTAACCTAACAATTCCAAAACTACTACCTTATACACACAAGTGTAAAGGGATAAAGAATATGTACATAAAGATATATGAATGAGTGATGGAACAGAACTGCATAGGCAAGATGCAGTAGATGGTATCGAGTACAGTATATACATATGAGATGAGTCATGTAGGGTATGTAAACAAAGTGCCATAGTTTAAAGTGGCTATTGATACATGTATTACATAAAGAGGCAGTAGATGATATAGAGTACAGTAGATACATATGCATATGAGATTAATAATGTAGGGTATGTAAACATTATATTAAGAAGCATTGTTCAAATTGGCTAGTGATATATTTTACATCAATTTCCATCAATTCCCATTATTAAAGTGGCTGGAGTTGAGTCAGTGTGTTGGCAGCAGCCACTCAATGTTAGTGGTGGCTGTTTAACAGTCTGATGGCCTTGAGATAGAAGCTGTTTTTCAGTCTCTCGGTCCCTGCTTTGATGCACCTGTACTGACCTCACCTTCTGGATGATAGTGGGGTGAACAGGCAGTGGCTCGGGTGGTTGTTGTCCTTGATGATCTTTATGGCCTTCCTGTGACATCGGGTGGTGTAGGTGTCCTGGAGGGCAGGGAATTTGCCCCCGGTGATGCGTTGTGCAGACCTCACTACCCTCTGGAAAGCCTTACGGTTGTGGGCGGAGCAGTTGCCATACCAGGTGGTGATACAGCCCGGCAGGATGCTCTCGATTGTGCATCTGTAGAAGTTTGTGAGTGCTTTTGGTGACAAGCCCCATTTCTTCAGCCTCCTGAGGTTGAAGAGGCGCTGCTGCGCCTTCTTCACAACACTGTCTGTGTGGGTAGACCAATTCAGTTTGTCTGTGATGTGTACGCCGAGGAACTTAAAACTTACTACCCTCTCCACTACTGTCCCATCGATGTGGATAGGGGGGTGCTCCCTCTGCTGTTTCCTGAAGTCCACAATCATCTCCTTAGTTTTGTTGACGTTGAGTGTGAGGTTATTTTCCTGACACCACACTCCGAGGGCCCTCACCTCCTCCCTGTAGGCCGTCTCGTCGTTGTTGGTAATCAAGCCTTCCACTGTAGTGTCGTCCGTAAACTTGATGATTGAGTTGGAGGCGTGCATGGCCACGCAGTCGTGGGTGAACAGGGAGTGCAGGAGAGGGCTCAGAACGCACCCTTGTGGGGCCGCAGTGTTGAGGATCAGCGGGGTGGAGATGTTGTTACCTACCCTCACCACCTGGGGGCGGCCCGTCAGGAAGTCCAGTACCCAGTTGCACAGGGCGGGGTCGAGACCCAGGGTCTCGAGCTTGATGACGAGTTTGGAGGCGACACATCAGGTCCCATTTGTACAGTATTTGGTGTGACTCGGCCAGGGATTGACTTTAGGGAAGGCACTCTAACCACAAGTCCAAGGAGAAAAACAGTATTTTACAATTTTCAAAGTTTTTGTTCTGCGGTTTATATTATAAAGTGTGAATGGAGCTGAACATTTTTGTCAAAGACGGATTCCTAGCCTGGGCAATAGGCTAGGCTAAACTCAATGATAACACAGTTGGACAACTTTTTTTGTCACAAAACAACTCACATGTTCATAAAATTGCATAGTAGCCAATGTCAGATCGGGAGGCAAAAGCCCATAAAAGTAAAAATAGTCCAGTAACATAAAGCACTATCACCGCCTACTGGGGGTATGCCTCTATCACAGTTCATCTTCCAAAGAAGAGAACATGGATCATCATTACGTTATTCACAACCAAGTATCGCCTGACTTTGGGGGGCTTTACCCTTTGTTTGTGTGTGTGTTGAGAGAGAGAAACAGAGAGAGAAACAGAGAGAGAGAGAAACAGAGAGAGAAACAGAGAGAGAGACAGAGAGAGAGAGAGAGAGAGAGAAACAGAGAGAGAGACAGAGAGAGAGAGACAGAGAGAGAGAGACAGAGAGAAACAGAGAGAGAGAAACAGAGAGAGAGAGACAGAGAGAGAGAGAGAAACAGAGAGAGAGAAAGAGAAACACAGAGAGAGAGAGACAGAGAGAGACATGTGAAACATGTAGGCCACTTTACCCTTATAGCCTGGCTGTTCCTGGAAGTCATTTGCCATTGATGGACAATGGGTCGTGCTGAGCAAGGATATGTCAGCCATGGCATTGTGAAAGACTGCACTAGATTATTTTTTAAAAGGATTGTCACCAGATGGTTTAGTTTTTGGACAGTCTCAATTTTACTTTTTAAGACTTCTTTGACCTTTTTGACTTCTCAAGTAATGACATACAGTACATCAATAAAACCTATGGCAGTGGAAACCACAGGCAGCAGGTAAAATACAATAAAATGTTAAAGGTAAAAATAGCTACCCTCGAAATAACCTGGACATTTTTCATAATCTACCTCAGAGTACTTTACAGACACTAAAAAGGAAATAACAAGACACTTTCCCTTACCGGCACAATGACTCAACACAGCCAAACCACACTGAATTAAAGCAACATACTCACAAAAACAAAGAGATTATGATCCATTGATAAAGTCAGATTTTCTCTGAAACCAGAATGGGAAACCACCTGAATTGTAGCACTTCTGAAGGTTTTGGTCTTCTGATGGTTTTGGGGGAAGTGACTAGACTACACTGAATGTGCAGAGTTAGGCCAAAGCCTACAGTGCATCTGGAGTAGGCCTATATTCTGTAAACGCCCCCGACCTTCGCTATATTCTTTGCCTGTCCTCACACACTAAAGCCACAACAAAGTATTTCACATCATCATTTGCCATTTCTCTGGGTTCTCTTTCATGGTCATTACAGTAACCCTGGCATCCACTGTTTTAACTGGATCTTATTGTCTGCCTGTAATAGAGTCTGGGTGAATGAGTGGTTTAATCAATAACTGTATGGGTGCAATAGGCCTAAATGTACTATTGTCTGGCCTGATGCCTATTTTGTATAGGCCAGCATTGTAACAATTTCTGCCCACAGCAAAGCTCAATAAGTTTGGTAAGCCTTTCATTCAAAGCAAATATCCCTCTATATGTTATTACTGGTCATGATATGTGATTGCAATTATTCAACAATATATATATTATGGTTTATGTGAAGACAGATAAAATAAGTTTGCAGTATCTCACTGCTTGCCTCATCTCCAAAATAATAAGAAATAAGTCCTGTAATTAATAACAGGCCAGATAACCGACCATTTCGAATCCCACCGCATCTTCTCCTGTATGGGCTGCGTACTGGCGGCAGAGAAGTCAGACGCAGGAGAGCAAAAACTGTGTTTCCAAACGGCGCAGTTTAATAACAAGAAACCCACCAGAAAACAGAACACCGGGGTGTGAACACAGGGGTCTCACTGCGGTGCATTCCTCTTTTGGAGTGTCACGGCCTGCTGACGGTGGACACGGACGGCTTCCCATGTCTCCTCCGTGCACCTGATCCAGTCGTCCACCGCAGGAACCTCGGTCTGACCCTGATGCCAAGGCCGGCTGGTACCCCTGTACGCACTGGAAGGGAGAGAGGTTAGTGGAGGAGTGGCGAAGCGAGTTCTGTGCCATCTCGGCCCAGGGCACGAACGCCGCCCACTCCCCCGGCCGGTACTGGCAATAGGACCGCATAAACCTACCGACATCCTGGTTCACTCTCTCACCTGCCCATTACTCTCAGGGTGAAATCCTGAAGTAAGACTGATCAAGACCCCCAGACATTCCATGAACGCCTTCCAGACCCTAGACGTGAGCTGGGGACCCCGATCAGACACTATATCCCCAGGCACCCCGTAGTGCCGGAAGATGTGTGTAAACAAGGCCTCCGCAGTCTGTAGGGTCGTAGGGAGACCTGGCAGAGGGAGGAGACGACAGGACTTAGAGAGACGATCCACAACGACCAGGATCACGGTGATACCCTGTGAGAGTGGAAGATCAGTCAGAAAATCCACCGACAGGTGCGACCAAGGCCGCTGTGGGACGGGTAAGGGGTGTAGCTTACCTCTGGGTAGGTGCCTCAGAGCCTTACACTTGGCGCACACCAAGCAGGAGGAAACATAAACACTCACATCCTTAGCCAAGGTAGGCCACCAGTACCGGAAAGCAGAACAATCAAATAATGGGTACATAACCCAACGCACACCAGGACAGACGTGCACGAGCTCTTGCAATTAACAATCACCGACAAGGACATGAGGTGGAACAGAGGGTTAAATACACAACATGTAATTGATAGGATTGGAACCAGGTGTGATGGAAGACAAAAGACAAAACCAAAGGAACGTGAAAAGAGGAGCAGCGATGGCTAGAAGGTCGGTGACTTTGACCGCCGCACGGCGCCCAAACAAGGAGAGGGACCAACTTCGGTGGAAGTCGTGACATCTCCGTTATGCAATCCGGTTTCTGAGCTGGTCACTGGTGCACCTCAGCCACACTCAAGGTCCTAAACAATATCATAACCGCCATCGATAAAAGACAGTACTGTGCAGCCGTCTTCATCGACCTGGCCAAGGCCAGACTCTGTCAAAAGCAGCAGACTCAACAGCCTTGGTTTCTCTAATGACTGCCGTTCACTAACTACTTCTCAGATAGAGTTTAGTGTGTCAAATTGGAGGGCCTGTTATCCGGAACTCTGGCAGTCTCTATTGGGTTGCCACAGGGTTCAATTCTCAGGCCGACTCTTTTCTCTGTATATATCAATGATGTCGTTCTTGCTGCGGGTCATTCTTTGATCCACCTCTAAGCAGACGGCACCATTCTGTATACATCTGGCCCTTCTTTGGACACTGTGTTAACAATCCTCCAAACTAGCTTCAACGCCATACAACCCTCCTTCTGTGGCATCCAACTGCTCTTAAATGCTAGTTAAATGAAATGCATGCTCATCAACTGATTGCTGCCTGCTCCCGCCCCCCTGACTAGCATCACCACTCTGGACGGTTCAGACTTAGAATATGTGAACAACTACAAATACCTAGGTGTCTGGCTAGACTGTAAACTCTCCTTCCAGACTCATATTAAGCATCTCCAATCCAAAATTAAATCTAGAATCGGCTTCTTATTTCACAACAAAGCCTCCTTCACTCATGCTGCCAAACATACCCTTGTAAAACTGACTATCCTACCGATCCTTGACTTGACTTCCTTTTACAAAAAAGGCTCCAACACTACTCAGCAAATTGGATGCAGTCTATCACAGTGCCATCCATTTTGTCTCCAAAGCCCCATATACTACCCACCACTGCGACCTGTATGCTCTCGTTGGCTGGTCCTCGCTACATATTTGTCGCCAAACCCACTGGCTACAGGTCATCTATAAGTCTTTACTAGGTAAAGCCCCGCCTTATCTCAGCTCACTGGTCACCATAGCAACACCCACATGTAGCACGCACTCCAGCAGGTATATTTCACTGGTCTTCCCCAAAGCCAACACCTCCTTTGACCGCCTTTCCTTCCAGTTCTCTGCTGCCAATTTAAAAAATCACTGAAGTTGGAGACTTATATCTCCCTCATTAACTTTAAGCATCAGCTGTCAGAGCAGCTTACCAATCGCTGCAGCTGTACACAGTCCATCTGTAAATAGCCCATCCAACCAACTACAGTTGAAGTTGGAAGTTTACATAGACTTAGGTTGGAGTCATTCAAACTCGTTTTTCAACCACTTCACACATTTCTTGTTAACAAACTATAGTTTTGGCAAGTTGGTTAGGACATCTACTTTGTGCATGACACAATACATTTTTCCAACAGTTGTTTACAGACAGATTATTTAACTTATAATTCACTGTGTCACAATTGCAGTGGCTCAGGAGTTTACATACACTAAGTTGACTGTGCCTTTAAACAGCTTGGAAAATTACAGAAAATTATGTCATGGGTTTAGAAGCTTATGATATGCTAATTTACATAATTTGAGACAATTGGAGGTGTACCTGTGGATGTATTTCAAGGCCTACCTTCAAACTCAGTGGGAAAAAGGGAAAATCAAAATAAATCAGCCAAGACCTCAGAAAATAAATTGTAGACCTCCACAAGTCTGATTCATCCTTGGGAGCAATTTCCAAACGACCGAAGGTACCACGTTAATCTGTACAAACAATAGTACGCAAGTATAAACACCATGGGACCATGCAGCCGTCATACCTCTCAGAAAGGAGACGCATTCTGTCTCCTAGAGATGAACGCACTTTGGTGCGAAAAGTGCAAATCAATCCAGGAACAACAGCAAAAGACCTTGTGAAGATGCTGGAGGAAACAGGTACAAAAGTATCTATATCCATGGTAAAACGAGTCGTATATCGACATAAACTGAAAGGCCGCTCAGCAAGGAAGAAGCCACTGCTCCAAAACCATAAAAAAGCCTGACTATGGTTTGCAACTGCACATGGGGACAAAGATCGTACTTTTTGGAGAAATGTCCTCTGGTCTGATGAAACAAAAATAGAACTGTTTGGCCATAATGACCATCGTTATGTTCTAAGGAAAAAGGGGGAGGCTTGCAAGCCGAAGATTACCGTTTCAACCGTGAAGCAAGGAGTAGCATTGCATTGCTGCAGGAGGGCCTGGTGCACTTCACAAAATAAATGGCATCATGAGGGAGAACACTTATGTGGATATATTGAAGCAACATCTCAAGACATCAGTCATGAAGTTAAAGCTTGGTCGCAAATGGGTCTTCCAAATGGACAATGACCCCAAGCCTACTTCCAAAGTTGTGGCAAAATGGCTTAAGGACAACAAAGTCAATGTATTGGAATGGCCATCACCAAAGTCCTGACCTCAATCCTATAGAAAATGTGTGGGCAGAAGGAGGCCTTACAACCTGACTCAGTTACACCAGCTCTGTCAGGAGGAATGGGCCAAAATTCACCCAACTTATTGAGGGCTGCCTGAAACGTTTGACCCAAGTTAAAAACTTTAAAGGCAATGCTACCAAATACTAATTGAGTGTATGTAAACTTCTGACCCACTGGGAATGTGATGAAAGAAATAAAAGCTGAAATAAATCATTCTCTCTACTATTATTCTGACATTTCACATTCTTAAAATAAAGTGGTGTTCCTAACTGACTTAAGACAGGGAATTTTTACTTGGATTAAATGTCAGGAATTGTGAAAAACTGAGTTTAAATATATTTTGCTAAGGTGTACAGTATGTTAATTCCGACTTCAACTGTACCTACCTCATCCCCATATTTGTTTTTGTTTTTCTGGTCTTTTGTACACCAGTATTTCTACTTGCACATCCTCATCTGCACACATATCACTCCAGTGTAAATTTCTAAATTGTAATTACTTCGCCACTATGGCCGATTTATTGCCTTACCTCCTTACTTCATTTGCACACACAGTATACAGATTTTTCAGTTGTGTCATTGACTGTACGTTTGTATATCCCATTTGTAACTCTGTGTTGTTGTTTTTATCACACTGCTTTGCGTTATCTTGGCCAGGTCGCAGTTGTGAATGAATACTGGTTCTCAACTGGCCTACCTGGTTAAATAAAGGCGAAAAAATAATAATAATGATAAACAAAAATGTTCAGTGAGTGGCTTTTACCCATGAGTATGTATGTTGTGAAATTAGAATACTTTTGTTTTGACACAAGAGAATGCACAACAACACTTTAAAAAATATAAAGAATATAATTATGGAGATAAACTCAAAATACCAACATGTGAGAAATACTGTACTTTATTAATGTTTCAATGGAACCCACCAAAATAATGTATTGATTTAATTAAAAATCAATGTCCTCCAAATCAAGGTTTCACAATTAATGGCACCCTTAAAGATTATTGTAAATGACATCTACCAAAATTAAACCAGGAATTAAATTCCACTTATTTATGTTTATCTAAGTCTTAAGGAACTATATTGAGCCATTACATCACTTCCTGTTTCACTAGGGTATAAAAATGAGGTAACACGCATGCAATATCCTTTTGTCATCCAACACCATGAAGAAAAACAAAATAACTGGCAGTTCAAAAGAGACAGATGGTCATAGACCTTCATAAATCTGGTAATGGCTACAAGAAGATTCACGAATGATTTATTATACCACTGAGCATTGTCAGGGCAATTCTTTTTTTTAAAGATAAAAAATATGGAACAGTTGAAAGCCTCACGGGTAGATGGAAATGCATCCCCCCCCCCCCCCCCCCAGAGGATAGGGAGGAGGATGGTGAGAGAAGCAATAAAATCCCCAAGAATCCCTGTGAAATAATTGCAGGCCTTGGTGGCGTCTTGGGGTCAGACCTTTCTGATCACAAGACACAGACGCAAGCGCTTGGAGTTTGCCAAACGTCATTTCAATTATGACTGGAAGAAGGTGCTCTGGTCAGATGAGACCAAAATGGAAAGTTTTGGTCAGATACAGCATCGGCATGTTTGGCGTCAAAACAGAGATGCATACAAGGAGAGGCACCTCATACCCACGGTGAAATATGGTGGTGGGTCAGTGATGTTTTGCGGCTGTTTTAATTCCAGAGGTACAGGGGCACATGTTAATATTGATGGCATAATGAATTCCACCAAGTATCAGGCAATTTTGGCTGACAATCTGGTTGCCTCTGCCAGAAGGCTGGGACTTGTCCGTAGGTGGACTTTCCAACAAGACAATGACCCAAAATATACCACAAGATCCACACAGAAATGGTTCTGTGACAACAAAATCAATGTTCTGCCATGGCCATCTCAGTCGCCGGAACTCAATCCAATCAAAAACCTGTGGGCTGAGTTGAAGAGGTCAGTTGATAAGCGAAACCCAAAAATGTGAAGGATCTTGAAAGGATCTGTGTAGAGGAATGATCCAAAATCCCTCCAAATGTGTTACTTAACCTTGCTGTTATCCTTGCCAGAGGTGGTTGCTCTAAGTACTGAGTGAGGAGTGCCAATAATTATGAAACCTTGATTTTGGTGAAATGTATTTTGTATTAAATAATTGTATGATTTTGGTTAGTTCCATTGAAACATGAATAATGTACAGTATTTCTCACATGTTGGTATTTTGAGTTTATCTCTAATTATATTTTAAATATATTTTTTAAGTATTGTTTGTGCGTTGCCAGTCAGGGGTGCCAGTCATTTTGGAGCCCACTGTCGGTGAAGTCTACCCATAGAGTCTGTGGCATAGACTGTATACAAATTGTGAATATAAAAATAAGCGTAGGCCTGCCATCCTTCATTTACAGAGACCATGCCTCTAGATGAGAAAAAACTACATATCCCAGGAAGCATTGAAACATCGGGAGCTTTAGGGAACAGCGCTGCTGCAGACTGTGTGAGTACTCGATCGCTCGCAATTTGGGGAGCTCT
This sequence comes from Oncorhynchus mykiss, assembly GCF_013265735.2. Lineage (NCBI taxonomy): Eukaryota > Metazoa > Chordata > Actinopteri > Salmoniformes > Salmonidae > Oncorhynchus > Oncorhynchus mykiss. Next base: position 69,563,161 of record NC_048572.1, read on the forward strand.
CGGGAAAGCCGTTGGAGACCTACTTCTCGAAACAAGAGTACAACAATACATGCCGTAATTTCCATTTGTTGGTTTTACAGAATTCTTCGTTTAGAATGGGTAATGGGCTCAATAAGGTATGTTATTCGTTGATATACAGCCTATGCATGCGCTCCTAAAGCAAAGTTTACGCATGGTCGCTGAGTAGGCTACAGTAGTTTTGTAGACAGGGGGTTTCAATGAATATAGAATGTCAATCAAACGCGTGTAGTCAAACGTGTTTAATGCGTGTGTTCTATTGGTGTTATGAACACGTATTACGTCTAATTTATATTGAATCGGTGCACAATTGCATAATACCATATTCCACTTCAGGCCATCTGCCATAAGAGTGTCTGTTTGTCGCTGTATGTATGCTACTGTACACTGTACACTTTAATAACTCTGGCTGTCTATCAAAGTAGACACACCCGGTGTGTAGGCGTTGTGCTTTTACATTCCAACTCCTTGGCTACACATTGGACAGATTTCTGTTGAAAATTATCAAAGCATGCTACATTTGATGATATTACTTATGGGTGTAATGCATTGCTGTGTCTTATCACATACTGTAGGCTCCGTGTCATCATGGATACTTTAGCAATTGACCTTCTCAAATGTTGGCTTGGTACTTGGTGTACACAACAGGTGTCATCAACTCATTTCAATTGGAAAAGCTTTCTGCACCTCTCATCACTGTTATTCCAGCTGGGTTTGAGATGGGGGAGGAGAGGTATGAGGGACGCAGGCACACACACACGCACGCACACACACACACACACACACAAACACACACACACACACACACACACACACACACACACACCCACACACACACACACACACACACACACCCAATGTACCCAACAACTCAAGTAAAAGGGAATAGGGAATGTTATGGATAGCCAGGGTCACACTCCAACACTCAGACATAATTTACAAACAAAGCATTTGTGTTTAGTGAGCCTTCCAGATCAGAGGCAGTAGGGATGATAAGTGTGTGAATTGAACCATTTTCCTGTTCTACTAAGCATTCAAAATGTAACGAGTACCTTTGGGTGACATGGAAAATGTATGGAGTAAAAAGTATAGATAATCCAAAAAACGACTTAAGTAGTACTTTCAAGTATTATTACGGCGTTTCCAGCTACAATAGTCATCTACAACATTAACAATGTCTACAGTGTATTTCTGATCAATTTTATGTTATTTTGATGGACAAAAAAAATATATATTTCAAAAACAAGGACATTTCTAAGTGACCCCAAACTTTTGAATGGTGGTAAATACACACACACACAGATCCTACATTAACATGTCTTATTATCACTATCATCAGAGTGAACTGTGTCGGTTATGTGAGCTCACTCGCCTCTGGTATTTGGTGTCAAACTAAATATACAGTCTCTGCACCTCCATGTTGTCTTTCCTTGAGAACACAGGCTATATATTTGAGTTTCGTCTTTGCTGTCAATAGTGGCACAGGAGTATAGGCCCAGGGGCTTGTGTTTTAAGTAGTAATATTGTTGCTTAGCCTAGTTATTTGTGTAATGAATGAAATGCTTGTTGTAATTGCGTCAGGTTTAAGAACACTGGTGAATGTAAACAACAGGTCACACAATAATATCAACGTCTTACCTTCCCATAGGTCCTGCCTGACTTGTACTTGGGAAACTTCAAAGGTACGTGTTTCTTCCCAGCTGTACTGGTCAAAGGCTTGAGCTAAGGATAAGACCAATGAAGACACCCCTTCACCATTTTCCCTTCCAGAACATTTCAGTGGCACATTCATATTTGAGAACATTCTATGAATATTTAATAGATGATTCGTGTGTTTTGTCATTCAATACTTGTTTTCCTGTAGATGCGAGGGACAGAGAGCAGTTAGCGAGGAACAACATCACACACATCCTCTCCATCCATGACAGTGCAGCCCCTATCCTGCCGGTAAGAAAACACTTCCCAGTGGACCGTTCGCTAGATCAAAATGGCTAAATACCGCGTCAGACCTCCTTTCAGCATGATATTATATGAATGTACGTGATCTAATGACACATGCATTAACACACGTTCCTTAATGCCTGTCTGTAGCATATGCACACACAAAATCCAGTTTCAAAATCCAACTTGGATGGATGTTAATGTGACAAATCAAGATTTGCATCCAAGAATGCGGACACAGTTTGGTTAAGCAAATAAATTGACAGTCCCCATGTCAGTCCTCATGACTGCTCTTCCTATAAGAGCATGGTATATGTTTGCCCCTGGACCAGTCTGTCCAGGGGCAGCAGTATGGGAATGTGGCTTAGTGTGTAATATTAGACTAGGCCCCATCCCAAACAAAACAGGTTCACATTACATCAAATAAATCATTTGTTGGAGCCTGTATGAGCTCTGTGGGAGGGTGTAGGCGGTAGAGAGGAGTATTCTTTTTAGTTTCTGACCCAGTGCTCTGGCTCTAGCTTGTGTGGGATTTGGTGTTCTCATATTCTACTACTCCCTATAGAAACTAGCACAGTCTGTCCCGTTCTTTTACTTCCCCACTACAGCTGCAATCACCACATCAGAAACACAGTCTATAGGATAGGACCTGGTGTGTAAGCTTACATAATGGTTGTTATTGTTTGCAGACACACTTGTAAGACTGAGAGCATTATGTAATAGTGTGTACAGAGTGGTGTTTACAACGATCCTGTCGGCATGCTTTGCCTGTTAGATTGTAATTGTGTTAGAGCGTATAACAGTTGTATGTTTTCCTGCAGGAGATTACCTATCTATGCATCTCAGCAGCGGACCTGCCCACACAAAACCTGTAAGTAGCCCAACACACAGCACCACACAGTACACAAGGCTACCATACAGAACAGAACAGCACCGGACTGAAGCAGACTAGACCAGTCAGATCCATTCTATCTAGCACACACACTCTGTGTGGGCGTCTCTAGTTCATGTTCTCCTGATATGAAAATGATATGCTTCACATGCTCACCAGTTGACTGTGAATCAAAGCACTGAATAAATCACCAGCTGACTAGGCGATTCGGCTTCTTATTTCCCTAATGAGAAATCATGGAATGCTTTTTACTCATTAGGATTAAGACAATAAACATGCAGAGATGTAGTGAGCACCGACATACCAACATATACATACATAAATAGGTGGATAGATAGATGCTGTAAAAACATGCACAAATGCACACACACATTTCCTTTGGTTGAGTGCATAGAGTGCAGGTGGCCTGGTCCTCTATGCAGGAAGGAACAGGAAGTCTCTGGTTCTCTATGAGTTGCCACGTCCGTCTGCACTGCGCCTCTATTTTTATAACACCCCCGAAAAAGACTCACGCACACACTAACACCCAGGCACCCAGATGTCGCTGTCAACTCCCCTGTTACTCCCACACCTTGCCTCTCCAGCAAGGTGTGTGAAACCTGCAGGTGAAATGTTAATCTGGCCCTGGCTAGCCAGAGATGGACAGACACCACTTGCTCATCCTGGTCCTGTCAGGAGGATAGATAGATGGCCCTAGGGCCTAGAAGAACACACCCATGCTCACCCCTACGGCCCTCCCCTCACCCATACCCTTCACTGCTCGCACACCACAGGTGGCTGATGGCACCGTAATTAGGGAGGATGGGCCCATAGTAATGGCTGGAAGGGAATAAATGGAATAGTATCGAACACATCAAACACATGGTTTCCATGTGTGTTTTTCCACCTTTCCATTCACTCCATTCCAGCCATTATTATGAGTCGTTCTCCTCTCAGCATTATGAGTCGTTACCCACTCATCCCCCCACTTTCTATGACTGGGGTAGAGGGCCCGTTTTACAGCTTTTTTGGCAAATTTAATGTTATTTGTCCTATATGCTTTGTCTTCCACAACAAATACAATGTTGTTACTACTGTGGGAAAGGTAACTGGTTTGTTATTGTGTTATGACCTGCTTATGACTGTACATAACCTGTATGTGTGTCATTCTCAGGACACAGCACTTCAAACAGAGCATCATGTTTATGCACGAGTCCCGGCTGAAAGGAGAGGGCTGTCTGGTCCACTGGTGAGTCATAAACTTTGTCCATCTGTTACTGTATCTCCGGGTTAATCTGAGTGCTCACAAGTGAACCCATGTGTGACTATGGTAAGCAGCACATAGACAGATAACACAGAAGGCTATTCTTGAACTTCCCCAAACAACAATCTTGATTTGAATGTGTTGTGTTGTTCAACTATCTGAGGTATCTCTGGTGAGGGTCTCCTGAGAAATACAGAAGACCCTTCCGTTAAATAAATGTTCTAATGTTGCCTCCACAGTCTCTATCTTTGACTTCCAAGTCAAGTAAATGTATTGTCTATTAATATGACCTGCTGATGTCCATGCCCTTTATCTCTATCATGGCCAGGCCAGCTCCTATCCATCCCTCCCTCTTAAATGTAAAGTCCCCATATTTGGGGACCCTATTTGATTTGTTTTATTGAATTGAGGGCTGGTATGAGAATGGTAGACCCTATCTGCAAAACCAGGATGTCTGCGGAAAGCTGAGTATCTTGGCAATTGATCGGCGCCTTCAAATCTTTGGTGTGACTTACTACCATATATGGGCATAATAATTTCTAAGGGCATGCCGAGCCGATAACCTCATTTCAAGATGGCTGCTACCTTTATTCCGGTTAGCGTTGTGAAGCATAAACGGAATAAACACGGAATACATTGATAAACACCAAAAGCCGGGACTCCGCAGATCATAAGGATATGTTATTCATCTGCCTGTGACCTACCGTTATTGATCACCAGTGCCGAGAGTCAAAATGTTTATTTTACCCAACGTTTTCATCAAACAAATTATAATCGAATCAAACTTTATTTGTCACATGGGTCGAATTCAAGTGTAGACCTTACCGTGAAATGCTTGAAGTGAGTTAAGAAAATATTTACAAAATAAAGTAAAGTAAAAATAATAAAAAGTAACACAATAACAAAGTAATAACGAGGCTATATACAGGGGGTACCGGTACCGAGTCAGTGTGAGGGGGTACAGGTTAGTCGAGGTAATTTGTACATGTAGGTAGAGGTGAAGTGACTATGCTTAGATAATAAACAGAGTAGCAGCAGTGTACTAAACAAATGGAGGGGGGGTCAATGTAAATAGTCCGGTGGCCATTTGATTAATTGTTCAGCAGTCTTATGGCATGGGGGTAGAAGCTGTTAAGGAGCCTTTTGGTCCTAGTACCGCTTGCCGTGCGTTAGCAGAGAAAACAAGTATATGACTTGGGTCTGGGACAATTTTATGGGCTTTCCTCTGACACCACCTATTATATTTATTTTACCTGGCAAGTCAGTTAAGGACAAATTCTTATTTTCAATGACGGCCTAGGAACAGTGGGTTAACTGCCTTGTTCAGGGACAGAAATACAGATTTTTACCTTGTCAGCTCGGGGATTCGATCTTGCAACCTTCCGGTTACTAGTCCAACGCTCTAACCACTAGGATACCTGCCACCCCAGGTCATATAGGTCCTGGATGGCAGGAAGCTTGCCCCCCAGTGATGTACTGGGCCGTAGGCACTACCCTCTGTAGCGGTTTACGGTCAGATGCCGAGCAGTTGCCATATGCAACCGGTCAGGATACTCTCGATGGTGCAGCTGTAGAACTTTTTGAGGATCTGGGGACCCATGCCAAATCCTCATGGGTCTTACAAGGTAAGCTTCGATTTGGTCTGTGTTTTCGCTACATGGGGCATATGAAATTAATCCCTAGATTAATCCCTAGGTTGGTAGGAGTAAATCTATCTTATTGCCAATGTTATCTGATGATGTATGACTTAATGGCAAGATCGAATGGCCAATGTCCACCGAATGACTATAGCCGGCAACTATGATGTTGCCGGCTGACGAGCTGTAGGCATCCATTACACAGGGAATTGGCTACTATGGCACCTTGACAGTCTTGTAGCCAATTAGGTAAGCTTTCCAGGGATATGCAGTTGACCTGGATGGGACAAAGCAAGGCCTAGAACCTTTAATGCGTAATGCGAACTACTGCTACCTGGATCAGAGACGAGACGCACACTACATTACATTGTAAACAGATTTCATCACTTTAACATAAAATGCTTCTCAAGGGGTAAAAAAAGGTAAAAACTAAGAATATCGAACAGAAACCTAAAAAGAAAGCAACTATGAATAAGTATACCGACATAGAAGCTTTGAATAAAATACTGGAGTCGGACTCGGATCCTTCATTCCCAAGATGGCATAGCAGTCAGACGTCCTTTGTCCTCGTCTTGTCGTGTCCCGTGTAAATATATATTTACATATTTTCTTCGCATATCTTTTTATATATCTTTTTTTCTAAAAATCTCAACTTCAAAACACTCTCCTGCAACCCGCCTCACCAATTTAAAAAAAAGTATTATTCACCTCAAATCTGAAATCCATAATAGAAGCTAGCCAGAAGCTAGCCAGTTTACTGGCTAACGTTAGTATTCAGCTAACCACGGTTGGTGGTCATCAGCTATCCTTTAGCTCGAAAAGCTATCGCCAGTTTTGTACAACGCGACTCAGACCAGAGCATACCGGACCAATTTTCTCTCCATATCCCCGGATTTCTACCGCAAGCTCTGGACATTTACACCTGGATCTTGCAGCTAGCTAGCTTCTATCCGAGTGCCTATTGGCTTACGTCAGTCCCGGAGCAAACATCAATTATTCTGGAGCTAGCCAGGTGAAGAGTTCCATCAGCCACTCCTGGACCACAATCACCTATCCGGACCCGTTTTACTGCCGATGCAGAGCCCCACCGGGCCTTCACGACTGGACTACCGACGTTATCTGCCCGAGGGAGTTATCCAACTGGCCCCTCCGTCGCGACATTACCTGAACGCCCATCTTCGGCCCGCTAATCGTTAGCTGTCTTATCGGCTGCTATCTGAATAGGTCTATTGGACAATTTTCTTGGGTCACTATGACTATCTATCTATCTATCTATCGATCTATTTTGCCAATTGGATTGTTCCCCTCTACCACATGGTACCCCACTAATCTACCGATGGAAACGCACAAGGTGGCTTAAAACAGACCTCCATCCTCTGCCAGTTTGCTACCGATGGCCCGGCTAGCTGTCTGAATCGCCGTGACCCCAACCAACCTCACTACTCACTGGACCCTTTTGATCACTCGACTAAGCATGCCTCTCCTTAATGTCAATATGCCTTGTCCATTGCTGTTCTGGTTAGTGTTTATTGGCTTATTTCACTGTAGAGCCTCTAGCCATGCTCATTATACCTTATCCAACCTTTCAGTTCCACCACCCACACATGCGATGAAATCACCTGGTTTCAATGATGTTTCTAGAGACAATATCTCTCTCATCATCACTCAATGCCTACGTTTACCTCCACTGTATTCACATCCTACCATACCTTTGTCTGTACATTATATCTTGAAGCTATTTTATCGGCCCCAGAAACCTCCTTTTACTCTCTGTTCCGTACGTCCTATCCTACTCCTCCTCTGTTACTCTGGTGATGTAGAGGTGAAGCCTGCTATAGACCACCCTCTGCCCCCAGCCGGGCCTGTTGTCCGGGCGTCTGGCAGTCTCTATGTTGGTGCCACAGGGTTCAATTCTTGGGCCAACTCTCTTCTCTGTATACATCAATGATGTCGCTCTTGCGACATCTACAAGACCCTGCTAGGTAAAGTCCCCCTTATCTCAGCTCGCTGGTCACCATAGCATCACCCACCTGTAGCACGCGCTCCAGCAGGTATATCTCTCTGGTCACCCCCAAAACCAATTCTTCCTTTGGACGCCTCTCATTCCAGTTCTCTGCTGCCAGTCACTGGAACAAACTACAAAAATCTCTGAAACTGGAAACACTTATCTTCCTCACTAGCTTTCAGCACCAGCTCGCAGAGCAGCTCACAGTTTACTGCACCTGTACGTAGCCCATCTATAATTTAGCCCAAACAAGTACCTCTTCCCCTACTGTATTTATTTATTAATTTATTTTGCTCCTTTGCACCCCATTATTTATATTTCTACTTCGCACATTCTTCCACTGCAAATCTACCATTCCAGTGTTTTACTTGCTATATTGTATTTACTTTGCCACCATGGCCCTTTTTTTTGCCTTTACCTCCCTTATCTCACCTCATTTGCTCACGTCGTATATAGACTTATTTTTCTACTGTATTATTGACTGTATGTTTGTTTTACTCCATGTGTAACTGTGTTGTGGTATGTGTCGAACTGCTTTGCTTTATCTTGGCCAGGTCGCAATTGTAAATGAGAACTTGTTCTCAACTTGCCTACCTGGTTAAATAAAGGTGAAATAAAAAAAATATATAAGAAAGGGGAACGAAGATTTCGACTTGGCCGACGAAGATTTCTTTCTAGAAGGATTGGATCCACTTTTAGATCTGTAAGTAAATTCTTTTCATGACTTTATATATTTACTATAGGTATTGTTTTTTTTTTACAAATGTTCTGCTTTTTGTGGTTTGGATTTAGTTACCATAGGCCTATGTAACAAGTCATTTCAATGTTATATATTTCCAAAGTAGTTATTGTCTATGTTTCATATTAGTTCACTGTTTGCTGTTCTAAGTTTCATCTTTGTAACTTTGGAGAGGCCACTAAACCCTCATGGCCATTGTTTAGTTGTGGTTGTCACCTCTGCCTTTGAGTTACTGTTTGCATTGTGTGTGTGCTTCACACCTTCTATGAGAGTCACTGTACAGATAAAGTTTAGGCTTGGTGTTTTTACTTTACAGTAATGTTGTTTTGTAAATTTAGTCAACTGTAATTCTGTGTCTTACAACAATATATCCCTTTATTTTATTCACCACAGAGTGGAGGATGCAGAAGATTTGGATGATGACTTTTGGGAGCCACCCCTTCCCTGCAAGCGCCACCCCGACGGTCAAGGTCCCCCCCCCCCCACTGCTGTGTCAATCACCCTTTCTGGTGGTTCTACATCCACCACTCGACAAAGCCCCACTCCTCTTCAACCACCCCCACTGCAGTGTCAATCACCCCGTCTGATGATTCTACTACCACTACTCCGCAAAGACCCCACTCCTCTTTTACCACCCCCACTGCAGTGTCAATCACCCCGTCTGATGATTCTACTACCACTACTCCGCAAAGACCCCACTCCTCTTTTACCACCCCCACTGCAGGCCCTGGCACCAGTCCCCTCTGTGCAAGTTCATCTGGAAGTGAGGGGGCAGGGAGGAGATCTAGGCCTCAATAGAGAAGAGGGAGAGGCAGAGGGACAGGCAGTGGAAGCAGCACAACAGAGGGAGAGAAAACTGAGGACAGGTGGCATACGGTCTTTGAAGATGATGAGGAACCAGAACAATTTTGGTTTAAACCCAAACCCAATTTTGGTTTAAACCCAAAGGCCCACCGTTGGTTAGTGATGAAACATACAGCCCCTTACAGCTGTTTCAGCTCTACTTTACAACCTCTGTACTGGGAACACTAATTAGTAAGACCAACAAGTATGGGGACAAGAAGCAGCAGGGGGAAGGAAGATGTCCTGAAAACCTGTCACCTTGGGTGACATGCTCAACTACACTTCCTTGGTGATTTACATGGGACTGGTAAAGGTATCAAGACTAGTTGACAACTGGAGAAAGTCCTCACTCAATCGGTTCGAGTTCCCCACCTCCATCATGAGTGAAACCCGATTCTTGGTCATCAACCATACTATTCACATGAGTGACCCACAAAAGTATCAGGAGAATGACCAGAAGGGGACTGCAGGGTATGATCGTCTTGCAAGAGTCAAGCACCTGTATCATGACATGGTGGAGGTGTGCAAAACTTACTTCCAGCCTGCTCAAAATCTATCTATAGATGAGCGCATGGTTGCCTCAAAGGCTTGAATTGGCTTGAAGCGATATATGAAAAATAAGCAGACCAAATGGGGCTACAAGGTCTTTGTGCTAGATGATTCAATCTCTGCCTACACGTGGAACTTTTTCATCTAAAGTCAGCAAAAAAACAAACGTCCCTTTTTCAGGACCCTGCCTTTCAAAAATAATTTGTAAAAATCCAAATAACTTCACAGATCTTGATTGTAAAGCGTTTAAACACTGTTTCCCATGCTTGTTCAATGAACCATAAACAGTTAATGAACATGCACCTATGGAACGGTCGTTATGACACTAACAGCTTACAGACGGTAGGCAATTAAGGTCACAGTTATGAAAACTTCGGACACTAAAGAGACCTTTCTACTGACTCTGAAAAACACCAAAAGAAAGATGCCCAGGGTCCCTGCTTATCTGCGTGAACGTGCCTTAGGCATGCTGCAAGGAGTCATGAGGACTGCAGATGTGGCCAGGGCAATAAATTGCAATGTCCGTACTGTGCAATGTCCGTACCTAAGACAGTGCTATAAGGAGACAGGACGGACAGCTGATCATCCTCACAGTGGCAGACCACGTGTAACAACACCTGCACAAAATCGGTACATCTGAACATCACACCTGCGGGACAGGTACAGGATGGCAACAACAACTGCCCGAGTTACACCAGGAATGCTCAATTCCTCCATCAGTGCTCAGACTGTCCGCAATAGGCTGAGGGAGGCTGGACTGAGGGCTTGTAGACCTGTTGTAAGGCAGGTCCTCACCAGACATCACCAGCAGCAACGTCGCCTATGGGCACAAACCCACCGTTGCTGGAGCAGACAGGCCTGGCAGAAAGTGCTCTTCACTGACGAGTCGCGGTTTAGTCTCACCAGGGTTGATGGTCGGATTCGCGCTTATCGTCGAAAGGAAAGAGCGTTACACCGAGGCCTGTACTTTGGAGCGAGATCGATTTGGAGGTGGAGGGTCCGTCATGGTCTGGGGTGTGTCACAGCATCATCGGACTGAGCATGTTGTCATTGAAGGCAATCTCAACACTGTGCATTACAGGGAAGACATCCTCTTCCCTCATGTGGTACCCTTCCTGAAGGCTCATCCTGACATGACCCTACAGCATGACAATGCCACCAACCGTACTGCTCGTTCTGTGTGTGATTTCCTGCAAGACAGGAATGTCAGTGTTCTGCCATGGTCAGTGAAGAGCCCAGATCTCAATCCCATTGAGCATGTCTGGGACCTGTTGGATCGGAGGGTGAGGGCTAGGGCCATTCCCCCCAGAAATGTCTGGGAACTTGCAGGTGCCTTGGTGGAAGAGTGGGTTAACATCTTACAGCAAGAACTGGGAAATCTGGTGCAGTCCATTAGAAGGAGATGCACTGCAGTACTTAATGCAGCTGGTGGCCACACCAGATACTGACTGATACTTTTGATTTTGACCCCTCCTTTGTTCAGGGACACATTATTCCATTTCTGTTATGCAGTTGATGGACTTCCCGTTACTTGGCGGTGGGTACAAGCTCTTAGTGGACCATTTTTATTCTAGTCCCATAGTTTTCATAGACCTCATGAAAAAGAAAATAGGGTCTTGTGTCACCATTCGTCCTAACAGAATTGGTTTCCCCAAGACCAAGGTAAACAACATGAAAAGACTGTGGAGAGGGGGGCCATACGTTGGATCAGGACTAACAAGCTGCTACGGAAGTAACTATGCTCACCACACAGCATAAGGCATTCAATAACGACCATGTCTCAAGAAGCGTGAAAAATGCCAATGGGTGATGGGTGAGGAAGAATGTCCCTATTTCTGTTTCTGTGAAGGACTACAATGCCAGCGAGAGGGGTGTCGACCTATCTGATGCTCTGATGGGCTACTACCAGGTCCTCCACAAGACCAGGGAGTGGTATAATACTTTTTTTTTTACCACTTTGTGGACATTGCTACAGTAAATACTTTTATTCTCCACAAGCAGATGGCCAAAGCAAAGGTCAAACCCCTCTCTCCCAGTTGGCCTTCCAACAGCAGCTGGTGTTGAATTGGGGGCCCAAAGCAACCTCACAACCACCACAGACCAATACATTGGATATGCCTAGGCTAAACGTTCAGGCACTTTGGAGAGGCTACAAAAACACTTGAAATCCCCTGTATGTCCCCCAAAACCACCACAATGTTTGAGAGAAGATGGTGTTTAAGACATTTAGTTTTTTATAAAGAACGATAACTTTTAGGCACCCCCAGTGTGCAAAAACAGGGCAATTACCACATTCGGACACTTTGGAGAGGCTGAAAGGACACTTGAATGTTGATATGGTAGACATTGTGTTTTTATAATGAACTAATAGCATTTAAGGATTGACAATATGTACTAGCAGTGGAATGATCTAATTTACAGACATATGCCACTTTCGAGAGGTTTAGGGACACTTGGAAACGTCCACACCTGACACCACATCTGCCCATTTCTAGTTGTTAGGTCTATCAATCCCATTTGCTTTCTGATATTGTTCACATGTTGTAGAAGCCATCTGATGTGTTTCAGCTCTAGTAATGAATTATTCACTTATAGCTTGTCAATAAAATAAAAAACGTATTTTGTGTGCGCTTGATCTTGCGTACTCCTATATATCTTCTGATCATTTCCACATAATCTCCCAGATGTCTTCTTTCCAAATATGCCGTGTTTTTGCATGTCGGAATCATGTAATTACACATGAATAGCAGTTACTTTTGGGTAAGTCTATTTAGGCGTGAATCTACATTTTGCCATTACATTTAAGAGGTTAACCATCCATTCCTCTCTCCATGCAGTCTGGCGGGTGTGTCTCGGAGTGTCTCCCTGGTGGTGGCCTACATCATGACAGTGACAGGGCTGGGCTGGCAGGAGGCTCTGGCTGCTGTGAGGGTGGCTCGGCCCTGCGCTGGCCCCAACCTGGGGTTTCAGCGCCAGCTCCAGGAGTTTGAGACCACTCACGCTGACCAGGTCAATACAGAGGGGGATAGAGGGAGGACAGGGGAAAAGATGTCAGTCTAGGTACAGGTGACAGTGTAAGAGATGCAGGCACTCTTGGAGGGAATGGAAGTTCAATAAAAAGGAGTTTCTTATCATAAAAAATGTATGTGTTAAGCATTAAAGCCTTCAGAGAGTGGAGTAGCCTTGTAGTTACTTGAGGAATAAAATACAGCTGCCTCAACAGACAAGAGTATTGACATACTGTATGTTGCTGTCTGTCTCTCCAGTACAGGGAGTGGCTTCGGCAGGAGTACAAAGAGAGTCCCTTCAATGACGAGGACGACATCCGCATCCTGTTGACAAGGAGTCTCAAACCCAACGGGGTGGCGGTGGAGGTGAATATTGAGCCGCCCACCCCTCCCGGATTGCAGGGTACCTGAGACCCCTTATCCAGGTCTTAAGTCTTGCATTGTGGGATGATACCACTCTGGTCCCAAGAGGGGGGGTTCTCTCTCTGTCAGTACGCCGTTGGACCAGTCTCTCTCTCTGTTGTTGTCCCTTGGCTGGAGAAGACTGGGGGAGGATGGGCCGATTGATGCACCATTTTGAGAAGGTTTATTGATGTTTTATTATGGCTAATACTACTGGTTTCATTACCCCTATTTTATGTATATAGCTATGTATACCACGTTCTGTATTTGTACCTGTTTTTCTAAATCTTGAAAATGTATAATATTGTTACCATGTCATTTTGTTTCTTCTTGAAGCCATTTGTGAGCTTTTTGTGCAATAATAAAAGGATTCAAGTCACTGTGTGATTAAATGGTTATTAACTGCTGTGTGTGCTGTCAGATACCATGTGATGACAGAAAGACATTCTCTGTGCTCTCTGTTTCGGGTCTATTTCCTGTTTGTGTCTATTGCAAAGGAAGCCTTGCATGACAGCAGTAAAAACAACCTATTCAGCCAACTTTCACTGTCGGCATCGGAGGGATAGAGAGGGCTGGGCATGAGTGCAACTAGTTCTGAAAAGTAACTACATTTAATTTGTCTGTAGCTTACCCATCAGCTTACCTATAGTGTAGACCTCCAATAGATATATCACACAGTCTATGAAATAGACCCAGATGATATTTAAGGTTATGCACATTTCACAACCACTGGAGGGCAGCAGTATTGCCATAGTAGAACCAATTTAGGCTATATTGTAGGCTATTTGTTAATGAAATTAATCCACTCTTCTCCACTAAAATATACTATATCAGTGTAATACTGTACTCGCATATAAGGAGGGTTGACTAAATTAAATAGAAATTCAATTTTAAAAGCAATATAACTACGTTATGAAAATGATATACAGTGCATTCGGATAGTATTCAGACCCCTTGACCTTTTCCACATTTTGTTACGTTACAGCCTTGTTCTAAAATGGATTCAATTGTTTCCCCGCCTCATCAATTTACATACAATACCCCATAATGACAAAGCAAAAACAGCTTTTTAGATTTTTTTCCAAATGTATATATATAAAAAAAAAAAAATACAACATTTACTTAGGTTTTCAGACCTTTTACTCAGTACCTTGTTGAAGTACCTTTGGCAGCGATTACAGCCTCAAATCTTCTTGGGTATGACGCTACAAGCCTGCACACCTGTATTTGGGGAGTTTCTCCCATTCTTCTCTACAGATCCTCTCAAGCTCTGTCATGTAGGATGGGGAGCGTCGCTGCACAGTTATTTTCAGGTCTCCTCAGTTCAATCGGGTTCAAGTCCCGGCTCTGGCTGGGCCACTCGAGGACATTCAGAGACTTGTGCTGAAGCCACTCCTGCGTTGTCTTGGCTGTGTGCTTAGGGTTGTTGTCCTGTTGGAAGGTGTCTGAGGTCCTGAGCGCTCTGGAGCAGGTTTTCATCAAGGATCTCTCTGTTCTTTGCTCTGTTCATCTTTCCCTCGTTCCTGACTAGTCTCCCAGCCCCTGCCGCTGAAAAATATCACCACAGCATGATGTGGGCACCACCATGCCTCACTGTAGGGATTGTGCCAGGTTTCCTCCAGACGTGACGCTTGGCATTCAGGCCAAAGAGTGCAATCTTGGTTTCATCAGACCAGAGAATGGTCTGAGAGTCTTTAAGTGGCTTTTGGCAAACTGTAAGCGAACGGTCATGTGCCTTTTGCTGAGGAGTGGCTTCAGTCTGGCAACTCTTCCTTAAAGGCCTGATTGGTGGAGTGCTGCAGAGATGGTTGTCTTTCTGGAAGGTTCTCCCATCTCCACAGAGGAACTTTGGACCTCTGTCCAAGTGACCATCAGGTTCTTGGTCACCTCCCTGACCAAGTTCTTCTCCCCCGATTGCTCAGTTTGGCCGGGCGGCCAGCTCTAGGAAGAGTCTTGGTGGTTCCAAACCTCTTCCATTTAAGATTGATGGAGGCCACTGTGTTATTGGGGACCTTCAATGCTGCAGAAATGTTTTGGTACCCTTCCCTATGCCTTGACACAATCCTGTCTCAGAGCTCAACAGACAATTCCTTTCGACCTCATGGCTGGTTTTTGCTCTGACATGCACTGTCAACTGTGGGGCCTCACATAGACAAGTGTGTGTCTTTCCAAATCATGTCCAATCAATTGAATTGATGGGGTATTGTTTGTAGATTGATGAGGAAAACAACTAATTTAATACATTTTAGAATAAGTCTGTAACTAACAACATGTGGGAAAAGTCAAGGGGTCTGAATACTTTCCAAATGCCCTGTAAACTCAAGAACATTATATTTTAGGATTCATAATACAGTAGACTATTTAAAGTATAAACATAGAATGGTAACGCAATCTATTGATATAATGACGATTTTAGGGAGTTTCTGTTTTGATATTGAGCGCAGGTAATTGTTCCATTCCATGGCGGTGTTTGCATCCTGTGTTTGCCAGTCGAGAGGGATTCCCCATCCACTTACTGTAGGCTACTTACTGTATGTAGGTTGTTCTCTGATAAGCTTCAAAGAAATGTAGCGCATAGTGCTGCACGCATAAAGTGAATAGGCTCCTCCTAGTCAAGACACCGCCATAAAGATGTGACAATATTTAAGAATAGGTCATCCCATGCTCTCTCTTGAGAACAGTGTCGGTGAGATCGATTTCATTACTTTTCAGAGACGCTCACATGGTTAGAGGTAAGGAGTTTATTCTCATTCATAGTGAACATACGAGAGGGTAAACGTCCTGAAATTGACGCAGTGATGTTGATGCACCTAACACTAGGCTATTACGTTATTTATTTCATGCATGTGATATTAACATTGTTTTTTTTCGGATTGCAATTATGAGCCTACAAAATATTAATTGAATTGTCTTTGAATCAAGATGACCAACACATCCAGAAGTGTTTAATTCTTAAATTAGGCCTATTTATTGTTTGTGATTTTTTGGGGGGGAGATTAAACATATGTAATAATCTCAATGATTATACTCTCAAATTATCAGTGATAATATATACATTTGATAAAAACATGATTTACCTAATAACATTAACCACCATCACTCAACACCAACTGACAATGTATGTTTCTTTTGCATTGCATAACCGACTCATTGGTCCCACATCATCACTATGCCCATCCTTCTATTGCATGCGTTTTTCGAAAGAGATGAACTTCGAGGGGGACAGCGGCCTGTCAGTGAGCTGCGGCAACGGGAAACTTAGACAGTGGCTGATCGATCAGATTGACAGCAGCATCTATCCCGGACTGGTTTGGGAGAATGAAGAGAAAAGCATTTTCAGGATTCCGTGGAAACATGCGGGCAAACAGGATTACAATCGTGACGAGGATGCTGCACTCTTCAAGGTGCGTTAGGACCCACACCTTCACTTTACCCGACTTCTATTGTTTTTCTTCTACTTTTAAGTTACTATTTACAACTCGTGAATATTGAATATAGTGTGCAGGAACCCCATAAAGTATAGCTAACTCAATCATATTCATACTTATTTATCTCCAAACCAAGTTTAGTTGGTCTGGTGTAATTTACAGTATTTGCTATAGACTACCTGTTGATTTTTACTACAGTATAGCAAGTGATGATCTTTGTTCAAGGCAGTGGGTATTTATTCAAGGCAGAGACCATGACATGGGGATTTTGATGCAGGCCCATAATGCCTTACTAATCGCCAGGTAAATTGAAATTGAATGCAGAGAGGAAGTCAAATCATTATGTTGTTGATTATTGCAGGCCTGGGCATTGTTCAAAGGGAAACATAGGGAAGGAGTGGACAAACCAGACCCCCCCACATGGAAGACCAGACTGCGATGTGCTCTGAACAAAAGCAATGACTTTGATGAGCTGGTGGAGCGAAGCCAACTGGACATATCCGATCCTTTCAAAGTCTACAGAATCATACCGGAGGGAGCTAAGAGAGGCACGTTTTGTTCATCTTATTGTAGTATTACCAAAGTGAAGTCCATGTCATGAATGCCTACTGTTCTGACTGTACTGTACTGTACCATAGTGAAGTGATATAGGCTACTGGCAGTTGATATCAGAGATTTCATGTGTCAAAGGTAATAATGCACTAGGGTTCAAGTTACACCTGCGTTGCCGTAACTTGTGCTTCTGAGAAGTGCTGTAGTCTACCCCTCCCTAGAACGCCCCCCCCCCCCCCCCCCCCCCCCTGCTTACATAGAGGGTGAGCCCAAACTCATGCTGTCTGACTCTGAACCTAGCCGAGCAGACATATACACACACAGCCGGCAATGTTTCATTTCGCCTCCATCGTCTGATGAGGCAGGAAGCAGAGAGGAAGCCAATGTGTGTACCAAAAAGGCCTTGACACTTTTTTTAGAAGGCTTCAGTTACCCAGTGCAGAATGCACAGCATACATACTTAACCTCCAGGCTTGCATAACAAAGGCTGAAGGCTCCACCATCAGAAGAACCCTTTGTCACTCTCACATGGCAGTCTCAGTTAGGATTGACTCTTCGAGGCCAAACCTGCAACCTAGGGGTTGACACACTTTACACATGTTATCGCATGGCTCTATAGTTTCTGTATACAACTGTTTGAAGAGGCTGAATGGCCTTGAACTCTGTTGAAAAGGCTCTAATTGTAAGGATGACAGTTGACAGATGATTACAATTTCATTTGATTTGACTTCTTATTGAGGACATACATATTTCTGGAGGGACCACCACATAATGTTACATTAGACCATAGAGAGTTCTATGACGTGATGTCTAATGTTACGTTTCTGTAATGTAGGGATCAAGATGGCAGAGACAACGTCCCACATGAGCTCAGTCAACAGCTACCCTATGCACTCTCTATACCCATCTCTACAGAGCCAGGTAAGGTCATGTGTTTACCCCTGCAACAGGTACAGTTGAAGTCGGAAGTTTACATACACCTTAGCCAAATACATTTAAACTCAGTTTTTCCTGACATTTAATCCAAGTAAAAATTCCCTGTCTTAGGTCAGTTAGGATCACCACTTTATTTTAAGAATGTGAAATGTCAGAATAATACTAAAGATAATGATTTATTTCAGCTTTTATTTATTTCATCACATTTCCAGTGGGTCAGAAGTTTACATACACTCAATTAGTATTTGGTAGCAGTGCCTTTAAATTGTTTAACTTGGGTCAAACGTTTTGGGTAGCCTTCCACAAGCTCCCTACAATAAGTTGGGTGAATTTTGGCCCATTCCTCCTGACAGAGCTGGTGTAACTGAATTAGGTTTGTGGGCCTCGTTGCTTGCACACACTTTTTCAGTTCTGCCCAAAAAATTTCTATGGGATTGAGGTCAGGGCTTTGTGATGGCCACTCCAATACCTTGACTTTGTTGTCCTTAAGCCATTTTGCCACAACTTTGGAAGTATGCTTGGGTCATTGTCCATTTGGAAGACCCATTTGCGACCAAGCTTTAACTTCCTGACTGATGTCTTGAGATGTTGCTTCAATATCGCCACATCATTTTCCTACCTCATGATGCCATCTATTTTGTGAAGTGCACCAGTCCCTCCTGCAGCAATGCGCCTCCACAACATGATGCTGCCACTCGGTGCTTCACGGTTTGGATGGTGTTTTTTGGCTTGCAAGCCTCCCCCCTTTTCCTCCAAACATAACGATGGTCATGATGGCCAAACAGTTCTATTTTTTTTCATCAGACCAGATAACATTTCTCCAAAGAGTACGATCTTTGTCTCCATGTACAGTTGAAAACCGTAGTCTGGCTTTTTTATGGCGGTTTTGGAGCGGTGGCTTCTTCCTTGCTGAGAGGTCTTTCAGGATATGTCGATATACAGTGCCTTGCGAAAATATTCGGCCCCCTTGAACTTTGCGACCTTTTGCCACATTTCAGGCTTCAAACATAAAGATATAAAACTGTATTTTTTTGTGAAGAATCAACAACAAGTGGGACACAATCATGAAGTGGAACGACATTTATTGGATATTTCAAACTTTTTAAACAAATCAAAAACTGAAAAATTGGGCGTGCAAAATTATCCAGCCCCTTTACTTTCAGTGCAGCAAACTCTCTCCAGAAGTTCAGTGAGGATCTCTGAATGATCCAATGTTGACCTAAATGACTAATGATGATAAATACAATCCAGCTGTGTGTAATCAAGTCTCCGTATAAATGCACCTGCACTGTGATAGTCTCAGAGGTCCGTTAAAAGCGCAGAGAGCATCATGAAGAACAAGGAACACACCAGGCAGGTCCGAGATAATGTTGTGAAGAAGTTTAAAGCCGGATTTGGATATAAAAAGATTTCCCAAGCTTTAAACATCCCAAGGAGCACTGTGCAAGCGATAATATTGAAATGGAAGGAGTATCAGACCACTGCAAATCTACCAAGACCTGGCCGTCCCTCTAAACTTTCAGCTCATACAAGGAGAAGACTGATCAGAGATGCAGCCAAGAGGCCCATGATCACTCTGGATGAACTGCAGAGATCTACAGATGAGGTGGGAGACTCTGTCCATAGGACAACAATCAGTCGTATATTGCACAAATCTGGCCTTTATGGAAGAGTGGCAAGAAGAAAGCCATTTCTTAAAGATATCCATAAAAAGTGTCGGTTAAAGTTTGCCACAAGCCACCTGGGAGACACACCAAACATGTGGAAGAAGGTGCTCTGGTCAGATGAAACCAAAATTGAACTTTTTGGCAACAATGCAAAACGTTATGTTTGGCGTAAAAGCAACACAGCTCATCACCCTGAACACACCATACCCACTGTCAAACATGGTGGTGGCAGCATCATGGTTTGGGCCTGCTTTTCTTCAGCAGGGACAGGGAAGATGGTTAAAATTGATGGGAAGATGGATGGAGCCAAATACAGGACCATTCTGGAAGAAAACCTGATGGAGTCTGCAAGAGACCTGAGACTGGGACGGAGATTTGTCTTCCAACAAGACAATGATCCAAAACATAAAGCAAAATCTACAATGGAATGGTTCAAAAATAAACATATCCAGGTGTAGAATGGCCAAGTCAAAGTCCAGACCTGAATCCAATTGAGAATCTGTGGAAAGAACTGAAAACTGCTGTTCACAAATGCTCTCCATCCAACCTCACTGAGCTCGAGCTGTTTTGCAAGGAGGAATGGGAAGAAAATTCAGTCTCTCGATGTGCAAAACTGATAGAGACATACCCCAAGCGACTTACAGCTGTAATCGCAGCAAAAGGTGGCGCTACAAAGTATTAACTTAAGGGGGCTGAATAATTTTGCACGCCCAATTTTTCAGTTTTTGATTTGTTAAAAAAGTTTGAAATATCCAATAAATGTCGTTCCACTTTATGATTGTGTCCCACTTGTTGTTGATTCTTCACAAAAAATACAGTTTTATATCTTTATGTTTGAAGCCTGAAATGTGGCAAAAGGTCGCAAAGTTCAAGGGGGCCGAATACTTTCGCAAGGCACTGTAGGACTCGTTTTACTGTGGATATAGATACTTTTGTACCTGTTACCTCCAGCATCTTCACAAGGTCCAAAGTACGTTCATCTCTAGGAGACAGAACGCGTCTCCTTCCTGAGCGGTATGACGGCTGCGTGGTCCCATGGTGTTTATACTTGTGTACTATTGTTTGTACAGATGAATGTGGTACCTTCAGGCGTTTGGAAATTGCTCCCAAGGATGAACCAGACTTGTGGAGGTCTACAATTGTTTTCTGAGGTCTTGGCTGATTTCTTTTGATTTTCCCATGATGTCAAGCAAAGAGGCACTGAGTTTGAAGGTAGGCATTGAAATACATCCACAGGTGCACCTCCAATTGACTCAAATTATGTCAATTAGCCTATCGGAAGCTTCTAATGCCACAACATAATTTTCTGGAATTTTCCAAGCTGTTTAAAGGTACAGTCAACTTAGTGTTTGTAAACTACTGACCCACTGGAATTGTGATACAGTGAATTATAAGTGAAATAATTTTTCTTTAAACAATTGATGGAAAAATTACTTGTGTCATGCACAAAGTAGATGTCCTAACCAACTTGCCAAAACTACAGTTTGTTAACAAGAAATTTGTGGAGTGGTTGAAAAACAAGTTTTAATGACTCCAATCTAAGTATATGTAAACTTCTGACTTCAATTGTACCTTCAAAGATCTTCACAGCTCTCTCCCTGCTGGGTGTGGATCAGGAACCCACCACTACCTGACTAACAGCTGTCTCCTCTCCCCCTGGCCTGTCCCCAGGTGTCTGGCGGATTCATGATTCCTCAGGAGAGGAAGGAGTGGAGGGATTACAGCCACGCACTGGACCAGCCTCAGCTTCACCAGCCACCCCACACAGAGCTGCAGTACAGCCAGTGCCACTACCCACAGCCACTCAGCCGACCCTGGCACACCGGGCCACACACAGATAACGGTGAGACATGGCATCGCCATGGGGAAGACACTGATTATAGGAATGAAAATATCATGGAGAGAATAGACTCCACAGTATATGTCCTTCAGTGCAAGTACAGAGGAGCCATGTGAACACCATACTTCACTAGTTCTCATGTTAACTTGGTTTCAGATAATGAAAGGCTATAGTATAGGTCAGTGGTCTCTATGACAAATTTGACATATGTTAATCTGAGTGACGCACACTCACGCAAGTTGTTAAAACAGCTACAGTTTGACAGTGAATGATTTGGTGACCCCCAGTTCTCCAAAATAATGAGGGCTTCATTTAATAGTCTTTAGTCAGGTTCCTCCTGATAGGAAATAATTTAGACAAGGTCTAGTAATTCATCCTCCATGATATGTACACTGAAAAAACCCATTCATTGGTTAACAACAGTATTTATTTATCTTCTCCCCTCAGGTTATCAGTTTACTGGCTCCTTCTGTTCCTACTCTTCCTCAGAGTCTCACCCCACAGCATTTAAAATGGACCACAACATGTCTACCCTTTCTGGTACATGCTATTCTATACTTCTAGATTACTAATTTACTACTGCTGCTACACAAAGACAACCACCTCTAGTCCTTTTTCAGTTATTGTGCACACGGCATGTGTGTATTGTATTGTAATTCCACACCACTGACCAGTGATAATGACAGATAGACACAAAGACAAGATTAGTACGATGTAGTGGAGCGTACTGAATTATTATCTCGTGTTGCCAACCACCAGAAACTAAAAGCTGTTTCTATAGGACAATTACTTCCCTAATCTGGCTTTTAATACGGTCAGGTATTTGTCAGTGTTGGAACTGGAAACAGTGCTCATATTAATGATATTCTATTCATATACAGTTGAAGTCGGAAGTTTACATACATAGTTTTTCACAATTCCTGACATTTAATGCTAGTAAAAATGCCCTGTTTTAGGTCCGTTAGGATCACCACTTTATTTTAAGAATGTGAAATGTCAGAATAATAGAAGAGACAATTATTTATTTTAGCTTTTATTTATTTCATCACATTCCCAGTGGGTCAGAAGTTTACATACACTCGATTAGTATTTGGTAGCATCGCCTTTAAATTGTCTAATTTGGGACAAACGTTTCGGGTAGCCTTCCACAAGCTTCCCACAATAAATTGGGTGAATTTTGGCCCATTCCTCCTGACAGAGCTGGTGTAACTGAGTCAGGTTTGTAGGACTCCTTGCTCACACATGCTTTTTCAGTTCTGCTCACACATTTTCTATAGAATTGAGGTCGGGGCTTTGTGATGGCCACTCCAATACTTTGACTTTGTTATCCTTAAGCCATTTTGCCACAACTTTGGAAGTATGCTTGGGGTCATTGTCCATTTGGAAGACACATTTGCAACCAAGCTTTAACTTCCTGACTGGTGTCTTGAGATGTTGCTTCCATATCGCCACATAATTTTCCTACCACATGATGCCATCTATTTTGTGAAGTCCCTCCTGCAGCAATGCACTCCCACAACATGATGCTGCCACCCCCATGCTTCACAGTCGGGATGGTGTTCTTTGGCTTGCAAGCCTCCCCCTTTTTCCTCCAAACATAACGATGGTCATGATGGCCAAACAGTTCTACTTTTGTTTCATCAGACCAGAGGTACGATCTTTGTCCCCATGTGCAGTTGAAAACCGTAGTCTGGCTTTTTTTTATGGTGGTTTTGGAGCAGTGGCTTCTTCCTTGCTGTGAGGCCTTTCAGGTTATGTTGATATCGGACTCATTTTACTGTGGATATAGATACTTTTGTACCTGTTAACTCCAGCATCTTCACAAGGTCCTTTGCTGTTGTTCTGGGATTTATTTGCACTTTTTGCACCAAAGTACGTCCATCTCTAGGGGACAGAACGCGTCTCCTTCCTGAGCGGTATGACGGCTGCGTGGTCCCATGGTGTTTATACTTGCGTACCATTGTTTGTGCAGATGAACGTGGTACCTTCAGGCATTTGGAAATTCCTCCCAAGGATGAACCAGACTTGTGGAGGTCTACAATTGTCTTTCTGAGGTCTTGGGTGATTACTTTTGATTTTCCCCTGATGTCAAGCAACGAGACACTGAGTTTGAAGGTAGGCCTTGAAATACATCCACAGTTACACCTCCAATTGACTCAAATTATGTCAATTAGCCTATCAGAAGCTTCTAAAGCCATGATGACATTTTCCCAAGCTGTTTAAAGGCACAGTCAACTTAGTGTATGTAAACTTCTGACCCACTGGTATTGTGATACAATGAATTATAAGTGAAATAATCGGTCTGTAAACAATTGTTGGAAAAAATTACTTGTGTCATGCACAAAGTAGATGTCCTAACCGACTTGCCAAAACTACAGTTTGTTAACAAGAAATGTGTGGATTGGTTGAAAAACGAGTTTTAATGACTCCAATTTAGGTGCATGTAAACTTCTGACTTCAAATGTATGTTGTTGATATTTTAGATGGGTGACTGCAGGGACCACTACAGTTACAGTAACATACGCAGTATTATATCAAATTAATTGACTGTTTATCAGTGTTGAAAATACAGAACTGGCTCCTTTTGCATTGTCTGTAAATGGAACCGTATTTAATGTTTAGCTCGGCTGATTAAGAAAGTTGTAAAGTTCAGCAGTTTGCTAAAGTCCGTCATTCACTTTCTTTCTATATACACTGTTTGCAAGATAGAGTATATTTACTAAAAGAAGAAACTGACTTTTGGCCATTGAAAGGGATTTCAACTCCCCAGGCACATCTTCATATCAGAAACAGATTCAGATGTTTATTACGACTTCACACATGGAAAGAATGCATTTGTTTTCAGACAGCTGTCAATCTTCTTTCATTTGGAATACTTTTACTTACTGGTTCCTTCCCCCCTTCCCCCCTCTTTCCTCCAGACTTCCGACTGCACGTATCCCTGTTCTACCGTGAGTCTCTGGTCAAGAAGGTAACCACCTCGAGTCCTGAAGGCTGCCGGATCACCTCTTCTTCCTCCTCATCTTCCTCTCCGTCCTCCCTCTGCCACGAGGACAGGCTGTATAGTGGTGCAGAGACGGTGCAATTCCCCTCCCCTTACCCCCAGTCTCAGAGGAGAGGGGCAGAGAAGCTAACCAACGTCCTGGAGAGGGGCGTGCTCCTGTGGATGACGTTAGATGGGCTCTATGCCAAGCGGCTGTGCCAGAGCCGAGTGTACTGGGAAGGCCCACTGGCACCCTACACGGACAAACCCAATAAATTGGAGAAAGAACAGACCTGCAAGCTGTTTGACACCCAGCAGTTCCTCACTGGTGAGAAACAGTATTTTGATTGTGAGCTGATTATGATGATGATGATGATGATGGTGCTGAACGTTGATGATGGTGGTGAGGATACCTACTGTAGAATGTGAAGTCCCTCTCCATGCTGTGGTATCAGTGGGTATGCGACCTGTCACGTTCTCAGCGGCGGCCTGTCAGTGGAGTCTCCATGAAACAGCCCCCGCCCACCTCCTGTGGTCCACCACTCAGTCTCTAGCTGCAGTTTACATGTGAACCACTCATTTTTCACACCAATGACTTCCTTGCAAATTACTGGAAAAAGCTCTCTCTGACTCCTCTTTCTCATTCTGTGAACCTTTTATTTTTAGCATTTTCCATGCAGTGATACTTAATCACAATATCCATCTCTCTCAAGCTGAACGTCCTTCCTTCATGAGCAAAGTAGATGTTTTCAGCTGTTAGGGGGCGAATTGGTGTATTGTGGGTGAAATAAGGTGATAAAATCATTGTACACTCCCTCCATCCTGCCTTCCAGAGCTGCAGGGGTATGCCCACCATGGCCGTCCCATGCCCAGGCACCAGGTGGTGCTGTGTTTCGGAGACGAGTACCCGGACCCCCAGCGCCAGGCCAAGATGATCACAGCACAGGTACAGTACATTACAGACTCTCGCTATCTTATTATGGTTGGAATCAACAGTGCATTAAAATAACAGTCCAACATGATAAAGACTGGAATAAAAAGAAAACAAAATATAGCCTTGTTACTCATGATGATAAACAAAGGACTCTATCAACACGTCCAAATAGATTCTTCCCCCACTCTCTTGGCCCTATCCCATCGATGTTTGCAAATCTGTAGGATCTGGATAGGTATAAGAAGTGCAGTGCGTATTGCTTATACCTTACACATTTTCAGAAACTGAAAGTTAGGCCCAAGGGGGAGGGGAAGGGAGAGATTTGGTATTTTCTATTCTTGGTTACCCAGAAATAAATTCTTGTGAAATTTGGTCAGCTTCCTTATTTACTTCTGGGTCAATACGTGTTAACAATTGAGAGTTCCATTGTACCAGGGAGAAAGCAATGTCTCCATCCTCGTAAAGGAAAGTCTACCCCCTCCAATGATTAACTACTGCGCACACAGGTTTGATATCACTCCCCCCCCCCTCCCATGTATATATTGAAGCACCGCCTTCGCCCAATTGTGATTTTTTCAAATAGAGACGAAAACCCCAAAACAGAAACTACTGCTACTAGTTATCTCAGCCATTCGATTACAGCCCTGACAGATTCTCTCGGTTTACACACAGAATCTGCCCAAGAGAGATTAGGTAAATGGGAGCAATCTTTATTTATTTTTCATCATTCATGGTGTGACCCCTGCATGTGTTTCAGGTGGAGCCCATGTTTGCCAGGGGCATGATATACTTCAGCCAGCAGAGCAGCAGTCACTGCCTGAGGGACTATGAGCTACAGGGACACACAGAGATCTCCCTTCCGGCTCCAGGAGTCTACCAGAGGACCCTTCAACAGAACTCCCCTCTAGCTCCAGGAGACTACCAGAGGACCCTTCAACAGAGCTCCCCTTTAGCTCCAGGAGACTACCAGAGGACCCTGCAACAAATGCAGGAGTAACACACAAACAGGCCCCAGGAGCCATGGACATGAATGTAGATTGACCAATGAGCTTTACATCGCTTCTCCTGAGTAGTGTACAGTATACTGAGGTCTTGGACTAAAATACCTTACTGTAATTTCAACGTAAGACTGGACTGTGCCTCCATCGTGAGTGTCAGCAGTTTGAGCCAATGATCAATGTTAAAAATGGGGGCGCTTAAAGAATCTACCCTAGTTTGTACAGCCTTACAATTATTTTTGTAATCAACCATTTTTTTGTTGTTCTATTAAATGATATGAAAAAGTGAATACCTATCACAAGAGGTGGCGTGTAGGCCTATCACGAGGTGATGTGTGTTACTCGTATTCCTGTGACATCTGTGGGTGCTGATGGGAAAGCTCCTGACCTGTGATAGTGGTGTGGGAGGGAGAACCCCACTACTTAGCCTCTCTCGTTCTCCTCTCTCTCATTTTCTTTCAACGAGAGGGATCGGATGCATGTGTATTTGTGTGCATGTGACATGGTGACAGTGTATAGGATGTGGTTTGGGGTAGAGGGTTTAGGGTGGGTGATGGGGGACCAATGTGAAGCAGAGAGGGACTGTCAGAAGCAGGAAGCACAAGTCACAGGTGCACAGGAAGAAGAGTAGCCCTTATGAGAAATTAAGACTTGAGAAGGAAGAAGAAGCCAAATGTATACGAATGAAGAATACAAATGGATCATTGATATATTGAAGTGTCTCACACAGAGACAATTTCTGTGTAGTATATTTTCACCCAATTATCAAACAATCTATGAAAGGGGTTCACTCCACTTAAGGCCAGGCACTGAATACAAATCCCTTGACATATTTTGATTATTTATGAACAACAATAGGTAACTTTGATGCAACCTAACTGAATAACGATTATTGTATTCTTCTATTTTCTTGATTATCCGGCTCCATAATCTTCCAATCATATATTTCTATTGTCTACTACTTCACCATCTCACAACTGATTGAAAATAGGCAACCCTGGTGTACAGTGCATTCGGAAAGTAGTCAGACCCCTTTTCTTTTTCCACATTTTGTAACGTTACAGCCTTATTCTGAAATGTTTTCAATTATTATTTATTTCTTATGAATCTACACACAATACAAAACAGACCCTTTGCTATGACACTTGAAATTGGCGAATTGTCTACAGTCCCACAGTTGATAGTGCATGTCAGAGTAAAAACCAAGCCATGAGGTCGAAGGAATTGTCCTCAGAGCTCAGAGAGGATTGTGTCGAGGCACAGATCTGGGGAAAGGTACAAAAACATTTCTGCAGCATCGAACGTCCCCAAGAACACAGTGCCCTCCATCATTCTTAAATGGAAGAGCTTTGGAACCACCAAGACTCTTCCTAGAGCTGGGCGCCCGGCCAAACTGAGCAATCGGAGGAAAGGGCCTTGGTCAGGGAGGTGACCAAGAACCCGATTGTCACTTTGACAGAGCTCCAGAGTTACTCTGTGGAAATGGGAGAACCTTCCAGAAGGACAAACATCTCTGCAGCACTCCACCAATCAGGCCTTTATGGTAGAGTGGCCAGAAGGAAGCCAGTCCTCAGGAAAAGGCACATGACAGCCCACTTGGAGTTTGCCCAAAGGCACCTAAAGGACTCTCAGACCATGACAAACAATATTCTCTGGTCTGATGAAACCAAGATTGAACTCTTTGGCATGAATGCCAAGCATCACGTCTGGAGGAAACCTGGCACCATCCCGGCTGTGAAGCATGGTGGTGGCAGCATCATGCTGTGGGGATGTTTTTCAGCAGCAGGTACTGGGAGACTAGTCAGGATCGAGGGAAAGATGAATGGAGCAAAGCACAGAGAGGTCCTTGATGAAAACCTGCTCCATAGCGCTCAGGACCTCAGACTGGGACGAAGGTTCACCTTCCAAAAGGACAACAACCCTAAGCACACAGCCAAGACAATGCAGGAGGGGCTTCGGGACAAGTCTCTGAATGTCCTTGAGTGGCCCAGCCAGAACCCGGAATTGAACCCTATCGAACATCTCTTTTTTTGCTTGTCATTATGGGGTATTGTGTGTAGATTGATGAGGGGAAAAAACAATTATATTAATTTTATACTAAGGCTATAACGTAACAAAAAGTGGAAAAAGTCAAGGGGTATGAATACTTTCAGAATGCACTGTACATGAACCAGTCATATTCAACTCCAATTCGAGAGAAATTGTTGTTATCAGTTGTCTAGTGGTGGAGGGGAGGAAGCTGTTATAACAAATTGTTTCCCCTTGGCAGCTGGATGTGATGGAGGACACTGGCGTAGCACACACCACATGGGGCCCACAAGCTTTACCCCCCAAAACACTTTGAACATTATACATTTCCACGTCAGCTCTATGCCTGGAAATGCCCTTGTCCGGAGCAAAGGATCCCAATATTAAACTCTCCAAAAAAGTGTTTAAAATTCCCAAAACTGTCAATAATGGATATTAACTGAAAAATGATCTTATGTAGTGTCTTGCAATAGCCCTTTCTGACTCTTAAAGAATATTTCTTTCAGAACTGTGATTCCTAAACGATGTGTCTGAAGATTTGATACATTTGGACTCGTTATTTATTTCATCATTACATGTAGTGCAACAAGACCACTCATGGTCTGTAAAGCTCCTTACTTTTGATAGATTTAAACCAACAAAATTGGAATCACCATGGTCACAACCTTAAACTGTCAACTCCATCTGCCTGGTAGAATATGAATTGTAGTTCAAATATGTCGTGAGTGAGGCAGGCAAAAACGGGAGGAGAGAAGGACGGGAAAAAACAACACCTCACAGTGATGGGGTGCAAGGAACTGAACTAGATAGTGTGGGATGATGACATGCAGGTGTGTGAACAGGTGATTAGAATACCAGTGATTGGGATGTGGAGAGTGAGCTGGAAAGTGGTTTCCGGGATCGAAGTGTTTGGGAATGTGAGTTGGACGCAGACGTTACAGTGTGGAACTTCTTCCGTCCCTTTTCTCTGTCTTAGCTAGCCACTGACTACACTTTAGCTGGCTAGTTAGCAGAGCAGTAGATACATTTTAGTATTACTTAGCCTAGATAATTATTTGTACAGTATGTCAACTTTGGTGTCTATTTCAGACCTTATGAAGGATTTTTGAAGGATGAGCATAAGAGCATTAAAAGGGGAGAAGACTATAAGTCTGGCCATGTGAAGAAGTGCAGCTATAGTGAGGGGCAACTTACCGGTTTGGAGAGGGCAAGCGTGAGGGTTAAAGTTATCCTGTGTCAGTGAGTGTAGGCATGAGGGATAAAGTTTATCCTGTGTCAGTGAGTTTAGGCATGAGGGATAAAGTTTATCCTGTGTCAGTGAGTGAAGGCATGAGGGATAAAGTATATCCTGTGTCAGTGAGTTTAGGCATGAGGGATAAAGTATATCCTGTGTCAGTGAGTGTAGCTCTATTAAGTTTAAGTTTGAGCATCTTAGCAATACAATGTGTTCTATGCTGCTGACAACATTCTACAAGGATAGAGCCACTTATTCAATTATATAATCATAGACCAGATCACCCCGGATACCAGACAGATGAGTGATAACTCAGTTCTAGGATGTTGTCATTGATGAGATTGAACCTAAAAATCTATTGACATTCAGAATTGACTTTATTTAGACATCCAGTCTGTATTGTAGTTTCATGATGAGAGACAAATCTTCAAAGACACAGTATTTATTTATCCAGAGTGGTACATGCATTGACACAGTCTTGATTTATAGGATCCTTCCCACTATACGATTGATATGTCAAGTAATAAAATCCCAAGTTATTAATTAAACGTTTATGGAAAAACTGCACTTGTCCTCGTGAAAATGACAGTTTATTAAATATTCTACAGCTGCAATGTCATCAATCAAATACATTTTATTTATATAGCACATCCTTCCTCTTGGCAGGTCTCTATAGGTGACCACGGTATTCTCTCTACCACATACGAATGAATGCCTCTGTGGAGCTCAAAAGTATGGCTATGCAGCCAAATGTGGCGGTTCACAATATCAGCCGTACGGATGTGGAACGCGAGTGGAGGAAGCCAGCCGTGTCCAACCAGGTGCAGTCAGTGTAGGACCTACAATGCATTTGGAAAGTATTCAGACCCCTTGACCTTTTAAACATTTTATGTTATGTTACAGCCTTATTCTAAAATGGATTAAATTGTTTTTTCCCCCTCATCAATCTACACACAATAACCCACAATTACAAAGCAAAAGCAGGTTTTTAGAAATCTTGCATATTTTTACAAAAAAATAAAAAAGCATTTACGGAAGTATTCAGACCCTTCACTCTTCACCGCTTTGTTGAAGCACCTTTGGCAGCGATTACAGCCTCGAGTCTTCTTGGGTATGACTCCACAAACTTGGCACACCTGTATTTGGGGAGTTTCTACCATTCTTCACTGCAGATTATCTCAAGTTATGTCAGGTTGAATGGGGATCGTCGCTGCACAGCTATTTTCAGTTCTCTCCAGAGATGTTCGATAGGGTTCAAGTCTAGACTCTGGCTGGGCCACTCAAGGACATTCAGAGACTTGTCTCGAAGCCACTCATGCGTTGTCTTGGCTGTGTGCTTAGGGTTGTTGTCCTGTTGGAAGGTGAACCTCCGCCTCAGTATGAGGTCCTGAGCACTCTGGAGCAGGTTTTCATCAAGGATCTCTCTGCACTTTGCTCCATTCATCTTTCGCTCGATCTTGACTAGTCTCCCAGTCCCTGCCGCTGAAAAACATCCCCCACAGCATGCTGCTGCCACCAACATGCTTCACAGCAGGGATGGTGTCAGGTTTCCTCCAGACCTGACACTTGGCATTCATGCCAACGTGTTCAATCTTGGTTTCATCAGACCAGAGAATATTGTTTGTCATGGTCTGAGAGTCCTTTAGGTGCCTTTGGGCAAACTCCAAGTGGGCTGTCATGTGCTTTTTCCTGAGGAGTGGGTTCCTTCTGGCCACTCTACCATAAAGGCCTGATCGGTGGTGTGCTGCAGAGATGGTTGTCCTTCTGGAAGGTTCTCCCATCTCCACAGAGAAACTCTGGAGCCCTGTCAAAGTGACCAGCAGGTTCTTGGTCACCTCCCTGACCAAGGCCCTTCTCCCCTGATTGTTAAGTTTGGGCGGATGGCCAGCTCTAGGAAGAGTCTTGGTGGTTCCAAACCTCCTCCATTTAAGAATGATGGAGGCCACTGTGTTCCTGGGGATGTTTGATGCTGCAGACATGTTTTTGTACCTTTCCCCAGATCTGTTCCTCGACACGATCATGTCTCTGAGCTCTACGGACAATTCCTTCGACCTTATGGCGTTGCTTTTGCTCTGACATGCACTGTTAACTGTGGGACCTTATATAGAAAGATGTGCCTTTCCAAACCATGTACAGTCAATTGAATTTACCACAGGTGGACTCCAAGTTGTAGAAACATCTCAAGGATCTCAATTTCAAGTCTCATAGCAAAGGGTCAGAATACTTATGAGGTATTGTGTTTAGATTGATGAGGATTTTTATTTATATCATCACCATCCCCATTTTAGAATAAGGCGGTAACGTAACAAAATGTGGAAAAAGGAAGGGGTGTGAATACTTTCTGAATGCACTATATACCCAGCCGAAGACTACAACCCTCTGTCCAGAGAGCTCACAGAGGAGGATCTTTATTGGCTAAGGAACCGTCTCTGGGGCAGGTTCAGTGGAATGGCATAGAACAACTGACACCCACCTTGTTATCCCTGTCTGCACCAGACATTGTTAAAAAACAAGGGCACCTGGGGTATGCAGGCACCAACCTCAACTGGCACACCATGAGGAGACTGACAGCAATTATGGAGCAGTGGTTAGGGCCAAGCTCGTTACTCCGTTGCTGCTGAAAAGGGTCCTCAGATCAGTCATTAAATGGGGTGCTGTCTGTAAAGTGGGACACAGATAATGAGGAGGAGGGCATCAAGGCATTCAAAATGGCTACAGGGATAGATGTGCAGGAGTCAGGGCTTTGGGTCAAGGGGTCTGAGATCCTGGGTACCTCACTGCTGGTCTGGTGGGGACCACAGCAGTGGTGGAGGTCAAGTGTCCCTATGGTGCAAAGGACCTTACCATTGACGAGGCAGTGAAGTCAACAAATGTCTGTATCAAGGAGGGAGGGTCTTACCGCCTCTGTGAAGACCATCCTTACTGGCACCAGGTCCAAGGGTCAACTCCACATCACTGGAAGGGACACCTGCTTCTTTGTTTTAAGGACCACCAAAGCCTCCATCTGTCACGCCCTGACTGTAGATTGCTTTGTATGTTTCTATTTTTTGTTTGGTCAGGGTGTGATGTGGGTGGGCATTCTATGTTTATATGTCTAGGTTTTGTATTTCTATGTTTTGGCCGGATATGGTTCTCAATCAGGGACAGCTGTCTTTCGTTGTCTCTGATTGAGAACCATACTAGGTAGCCTGTTTTCCCACTGTTAGTTGTGGGTGGTTATTTTCTGTTTAGTGTTGGTTGCACCTTGCTGAACTGTTTCGGCTATTGTTTTTGTTATTTTGTATTCTGTGTTCAGTCAGTTAAGCTAATAAAGATGAACACGTACTCCGCTACATTTTGGTCCAATGACTCCTCCTCTTCTTCTGACGGAAGCCGTGACACCATCACCATCCCCATCCAGGGTGATGACCTCTGACAGACTCATATTGCTCCTCCTGTCACTACCTGTTTTTTCCAATGGTCTAAAAATATTCCACATAGTTCATACACACACAACGCTCCCAGAATAGGTTATATTACGTTAAAGTTTTGCTCAAAGTAGCTAACTAAAGTAACGCACTGTAATTAGCTTTATCATGGGCACAGTGGGAATTTACATCTGTGAAGTTCAAATAATTTCTTACCCCATGTGTTTTACTTGCTGAAGGCCCCAGTCATCCCTGCCTGTATCTGACATTGTTGAAAAACAAGTGAACAATGAATAGAAATCATACACACACTAGGCTTCTAGAATAGGTTATATTGCATAGAAGTTTTCATCAAAGCAGCCAACTAAAGTAATGCACAGTGGGAATTTATATCTGTGATGTTTAAATGATGTCTTACACCCAGAGTGAAAGAGAGAGATTACATCACTTCCATCAGATCTCCTTGCTGAGGGTAGTGTTGATCATGCACTGCTTCTTGTGGAGTGAGCCTGATGTTCCGTATTTCACGTGTCATGTCTAAAACATTTGGAAAAGAGGTCATATAGTAAAAATGTCGATGCATCGACAAATTCAATGTTTTACACAATATTGTATCACATTTGATGAGTTACTGACCTGTCCGTCCACAGACTCGATCTGCTGTAGTCTCTACAACTGGACGCTTGTGTTCCGATCACACTGGCACAGGATGTCCATGCAGGATGGCCCGAGGGATGCACTGTTGGACTGAAAAACAAAGACACATTTGGTCAGTGGTGGGTCTTTTTCAATGCCGTATCAACATCTTTATCTGGACAGAAAATGCATTGTTTATCATAACACAAACCCACCTTGAACATTGTGACAAGTGATCCCTCAATACCCAATCGTCATGCCTCATTGTTTGTTCTTGTTTCCCAATCAACAGTCTGGATCTTCCTCTTCTGCCATGGTGGATGAGCTAGCTACTGTTTCTGATAAATATAGGACAATTTCTCTTTCCCACTGGAAAATGGCAGATGCAGACCCGAGTTTTGTCACTGGGTTTCTGATCCACCCATCTGAAAGACAAAAATATGTTTATGTTTACTAGCTAGCTAATTTGATTACTAAAATGTTAACATCTATATTAAAAAACAATAACCCACAGACTTGACTATAGTAAAGGTAAAATAGACCTAGCTTTGGTCTATGTGCACATCTAAAATCCAAATTGCCCAACGAGATGGTGTATTGCAATGAGCTATATAACTCTATCTATGATTCTAATTCTCAAGAGGAAATTTAAAACCGTCAGCCGTGAGGTCACTAAGGAGGACTAACAGTGATAGTGGGATCGTTTGATAGGTATTGACATACAGCGATAAGGATTTTGTGCACTGGCCAGCAGACCGCGATTTATACTAGCCCGGGTAACATTCAGGTCCTAATTCTGTGCCATGCAATGTTTGTAAAGGCAAAATTTCACTGCAGTGTCTGGCTAGTTTGACAAATTGTCTACTAGCCCAGTATGAAGAGTACTAGCCTTGGGCTAGCTTAATTTCCATTCCTGTTGACATGTTTAACTGACTTCACAGGTCATTTGATTAGTCATATATAACAGAAGCACACGTGGAACAAAACCATGTGTTTTGTATGGAAAAACATTGTGGCCACCTGTCCTTTGTGAGCTAGCTATTCGGCTAGTTAATGTTAGCTCACCATTCGCATAGTCACACCTTTCCACATGGTGACATGCTAGCTAATGTTAGCCCTCCAGGGTTGGGATATTTAGCTAACGGAAGGTTAGCTCATCGTTCATGTTGTCTGACCTTTCCCCAGGACCCATGGGTGGTCACATGCTAGCTAGTTCACCAGTGCAGGGATATTTAACTTGAGCTAATTAGTGCTAATAGCTCATTCGGAAAAGTCTCACTACACCCCAGATAGATACGGTGCCACGTTAGCTAGATAACATTCAGTAATGTAGCCAACTAGCCAACCAATGTGTCTAACTAGCTAGCCCACCAGGCAATATTTAGCTAGTCATATAAGAAATTAGTCAACATTTGGTGGTTTGTCTGTATTTGGGTCAAAGACGTATAAGGTTTTCAAAGTAGCAAAAAAATTAAATAGCTATTACAATTCCCTAAAATGATTTTTTATGTTAAAGTGTCTCCTATGCCCTTATATTAGTTATATTCAAGAATAATTCATTTTTATTGAGATTTATATGTTTTATTGAGATTCGTAACCTAGTAAAATGTAATTCAGTACAACACTGTTTAAACATATATATGTTATGCCCTTTTTCATAATCACAAGGTTATATATCCATGCTTAGACTGGTAGAAATATAACTACCCAGAAAAAATGACAATTTTATTTTGAATACTACATATTTGATGTGTCACAGGTACAACTCAAAATTTGTTGAAGGTTTTTTACAAAATCGTCCTGCCTTACACTGAAAAAAATGCACATATCTATGAAAATATCTTTCACCTTATCTTTTGAGATTTGTTTTTGTCTTTCTGAGTAAACAAAGTGAAGTTATTGTATTTTATTATAAAATACAGGTGTCATACTGTATGACAATATTTTGTTACCCTGAATGACACATATCACTACGGCCCACAAATATTGATTTAATGTGATTCCTTCAGCAATAACAACAATGATCCGTTGAACTATTATTAGTAGCAGCAACAGTATTTTTCTTTGAGCTATTTTTTAAGTTATAAAACGTTGCAAAAAACAGGATAAGATGTTCAAAATGTGCAGGCTAGCTGAACTTTGATCTCTTCCATACAAGAGAGAGAGAGAAATGACCCATACGCCACACACATAAAAACATGGGTTTTACTATGCAACATAGTTTAACTGACACATGAGGTACAATTTAATTCACATAGGATTAAATCAGCATTGAACATTTCAAACAAAGCATTAATTTAAAAACATTCCATAAATATTGTGCAAAAAACTGTAGTTTTGCTTAAAATCATCACGAAACAGTGGATATCTTTCTCAAAGTAATATCATGACATTACTGTGGGGTGCCACAGGGTTCAATTCTTGCTGCTGGTGATTCTCTGATCCGCCTCTACGCAGATGACACCATTCTGTATATTTACGACTGTCACGACTTCCGCCGGATTTGGTCCCTCTCCTTGTTTGAGCGACGTTCGGGCGTCAACGTCACCGCCCTTCTAGTCATCGCCGATCTACTTTTAATTTTCCATTTGTTTTGTCTTTGTTGGTTTTGTCACCTGGTTTCAATTCCCCCATTACATGTTCATTATTTAACCCTCTGGTTTCCCCCATGTTTGTGCGTATTTGTTTTCAGGCTGTTACTGACGGCTGGTATTTTGTTGCCGGGTTTTGTTATTACGCCCGTTTATTTCGTGGTACCGGTATTTTTCCCGCACCATAGTATTGTGTTTATACTGGTGTTATCTTGTATTAAATACATTGTCCACGCATCTCAGCTCTCCTGCGCCTGACTCCTTCACCAGTTACCCACAGCCTTGACAATGGCCCTTCTTTGGACTGTGTTAACAAACCTCCAGACGATCTTCAATGCCATAGAGCACTCCTTCCGTGGCCTCTAACTGCTCTTAAATGCAAGTAAAACTAAATGCATGCTCTTCAACTGATCGCTGCCCACACCCACCGCCCGTCAAGCATCACTACTCTGGACGGTTCTGACTTAGAATATGTGGACAAGTACAAATACCTAGGTGGCTGAATAGACTGTAAACTCTCCTTCCAGGCTCACATTAATAATCTCCAATCCAAAATTAAATCTATAATCGGCTTCGCAGGTAAGCCTCCATCACTCATGCTGCCAAACATACCCTCGTAAAACTGACCATCCTACCGATCCTTGACTTCAGCAATGTCATTTACAAAATAGCCTCCAACACTCTGCTCAGCAAATTGGATGTAGTCTATCACAGTGCCATCCGTTTTGTCACCAAAGCCCAATATACTGCCCACCACTGCGACCTGTATGCTGTCGTTGGCTGGCCCTCGCTTCGTATTCATCGCCAAACCCACCGTCTCCAGGTCATCTATAAGTCTTTGCTTGGTAAAGCCCCGCCTTATCTCAGCTCACTGGTCACCATAGCAACACCTACCCGTAGCACGCGCTCCCGCAGGCATATTTCACTGGTCATCCCGAAAGCCAAATCCTCCTTTGGCCACCTTTGCTTCCAGTTCTCTGCTGCCAATGACTGGAACAAATTGCAAAAATCACTGAAGCTGGAGTCTTATATCTACCTCACTAACTTTAAGCATCAGCTGTCAGAGCAGCTTACCGATCATTGCACCTGTACACAGCCCATCTGTAAATAGCCCACCCAACTACCTCATCCCCATATTGTTTTTGTGTTTTTGCTCCTTTGCACCCCAGTATCACTACTTGCACATTCATCTTCTGCACATCAATCACTCCAGTGTTAATTGCTCAATTGTAATCATTTCGCCAACATGGCCTATTTATTGCCTTACCTCCCTAGTCTTTGCACACATTGTCTATAGATTTTTCTATTGTGTTATTGACTGTACGTTTGTTTATCCCATGTGTAACTCCGTGTTGTTTGTGTCGCACTGCTTTGCTTTATCTTGGCCAGGTCACAGTCGTAAATGAGAACTTGTTCTCAACTGGCTTACCTTGTTAAATAAAGGTCAAATATAATTACGATCACATCAGGCATTTGAAAGAACATGCATAAAAAATAACTCCACCAATATCAAAATAAAACATTTCTGTATTCTGAACATCACAATATTAACCAAATCCATTGTCTGAACATCAGATGGAACTCATCAACGTTCTCAAACTGAACTCATCATTCAATAACATCTTTAAAACTTGGATTTCCTTTTGATTGCTTGTGTATGTCGTTTTCTTGTGTAAGTCTATGTAGTATTCTGTAGCCTAACTGGTGTGTAACTTGGAAAGTGCCCCAAATGTGAAGCAGCTATTAACTAATATCATTCATAATCCATTTTTAATCCATAATTGTGGGTGTGTGTGTAATATTATGTTAAGTAATATAATCCATCGGTTATATCTCAACTGCAGTGCAAAAAAACATTAACTACAATGCAACTTAATGTTAAGTGCTATCCACCCAGCTTTATATCCTATTATGTCCTATTCTGTTGCTGACAGTAGCATGAAACCTTTAAAAAAAACTTGCTTTTCTTCTGGCTAGTCTTTCCTCCCTAGAAACTGGATATGCGTTAATCTTTTGTCTGTGCCATGCAACCCTATCCTTATTAGACAACAGCATCTACAGTATAAAGATAATGTTTCTTGAAATACCTTTAAAATGCCATAAAATTCTTTCAAATTATACTATTCAGTATTCATACAACAAGTAAATATGAATTGCATGATTAAACATTGTAAACTAGTGGAAACATGGTATAAAAAAAGCGACTGTCATTCAGTATAACGGGTGACATTGTAGTATAACACGAAACGTTTGTTGTGCTGAAGGACAAAAGCGTAATACTGAAGGACGGATTTCATACATAAACATATATAACAGGCCGTTCCTTGGCCACCTATATAAAGTAATGACCTTGACCTGTAAAGATTATCCTTACTTTTCATATTAATATAGCTTTTCATAAAATAATAACATTAAAAGTATGTTACTAGAGAGTGAAAAGGTGAAATCATCAAATATTTCAGAGAGATTTACTCACCTCATCACATTGATAGAGGGTCTTCAATGGGTCTTCTTTCTGATGTCACACACTGTCCCATGATTACCATCATGTGATATGCTTTAAAATGTTTTTTTATCTTTGTTATACTGAATGACATTGATGAAGCGCAAAAGTCCGGACAAAAGTTATCAAAGTTTAAAATCATTTTTAGATACAGTATGTGATACAATTATTCTATATATTGTTACAAACACTAACACAATTATTGGTTTTCATTTATATTTTTAGGAGGAATTTCTAAATGTTAAAAACTTTTTTTGTTGGAATTTTAACCCAGACAATTACACTGGAGGATATTTTGACACTTTAGAGCTCAATAACTCGTTGGGCTTCCACGTCCTAGCTGGCTTGAGAGGTTTGCTTGCCTCGGTTGGCTCGGCAGGTTCCCATCCCACGTCATGCTTCGTCGGATCATCGGGCTTCCACGCCACAGTGAGATCGACAGGCGTTCATGCCTCAGCTGGATCGTCAGGCTCCTATGCCTCAGCCGCCTCGCCAGGCTCCCACGCCCCTGCCGGTTCGTGGGGAGTTTACCCCCAGCCGGCTTGCCCAGGGGGGTACTGTCATTCCTGCTCCTGCCAATTCAGTTACACACACCTGCCTTCGCTCGTCACACACTTCAGCAATATTGGACTCACCTGGACTCACTCAATCACCTGTTTATTGCCTCTCCTATATTTATCAGTTCCCCAGCTCTGCTGCATTGTTTGTCATATGTCCGTGTTACCTGTGTGCTGACGCAGTTCCTGTCTTGTTCTATGTCTGTTCCAGATTAAATATTTGAATCCCTGTACCTGCTTCTCATCTCAAGCGTCATTCCTTAGACTTATTTCATAGTTTGCAACATAAATATTTCTGGGTAAAAAGAAGGGTAAGAGTGATTGATTTAATATTATATTTATATGTATTTATCGTTTCATGTTAAATCGATGGCCTTCGGACACCAAATTTACACTTCTCGTCTTTGACCCATTAGCCAAGGTTTACAGGTTTACTATCAATACTGAAAATATTTTGTTCAAAGTAATGGTTTGGAAACAAAGTTGGACACTGACTGATAGGTTGTTACTGTCTGAAGCAGGTATTATGAACCGGTTATTGTAATGTCAAATGTACAGACAGTGACTGTCAGAACAGGATTGTCAGGAAAGCATCACCATTGTCATGTTTCACTGATGGGAAGAAACCACACCTCTTCCCCATGACTCGAAACCGGTGGGCAGGCTAACGGGAAAGAAAACTATCTGTGGTTTCCATGTACAGTAGGGCCAGCCAAGACAGGAGCTTTCAGGTTGGTTCCCTTCCCACTCTGAGCTAGCATCACACAGGGAGATGCTTCCTTGTTACAAGTCCACATACATCCAGTTCACATGCTACTGATAGTCTATTGATAATTTGTTGAGCATCTATACATGGGTTATCTGACTAAAGTGTTACCCAGGTGGACAATGCTCACTACAGGAGTAGACATAACATTACATAAACATACAATAACATGAAATTAGACAGTTCTGTACATTGAAATGTGAGTAACGATGAGGGTCCTGTTTTTTCTCTCGCTCTCACTGTCCAGTTTCGGTCCCTAAGAGTGAGTTCCTTCACACTTTAACCACTTTACTTTCACTGTTGGCCGTCAAAACCAAACTCACTGTTGATTTGCTGTGATTCAGAAACCCCAATCCCCACCCCCTCTTCCAATCACTCTCCCTCATTCTCTGGGCTAAAATAAAATGTTATTTAGTTCATATTTGGACTACACTTAGGGAATTACCAAGTTGTATGAACTTAAATGAACCAGAGACATCTGACTGATGTAGACTCATATTGCTCTTGTAAAAGTCAGTGTTTGGGTCTGACCCCCAGTCGCTGTTGCTTGATGTGTGTGTGTGTGTGTGTGTGTGTGTGTGTGCGTGCGTGCGTGCGTGTGTGTGTGTGTGTGTGTGTGTGTGTGTTGTGTGTGTGTGTGTGTGTGTGTGTGTGTGTGTGTGTGTGTGTGTGTGTGTGTGTGTGTGTGTGTGTGTGTGTTGTGTGGGGGGTGGACCACTAGCACAGCTCTAAGAGCTTGACATTTGAGGAGAAAGGAGAACACATGTGACTCCCCCACCTACATGCTTGGTAATAATCTGGTCACATCAGTGACTTACACACACACACTAATTAATGTACAGTAAAACAATGCATTTGGAACATCCCAAGCCATACATTTCAAAAGTTGCCAGATTACTGATTAAAAAATAAAAATAAAAAGACTCTCCAAAAATAACTGAAAATCTTAAAGAAAAAAACATATCAATCTATGATGATGGAGCATGAGAGGATTTGATTGAAATTCGAACATACTTGCGATAAATACACCATATCTAATTTTATCTACAACCACATCTGATTATATCCAGCTAGTCTACAGAATATGATTGAACGCATGCAGACTAACAAAGGGGAGAGGGTGCTTCCCCCCTTCGCAGGAAGCAAAGACTGAGGCTTGAGTTTTTCCATCTATGAGCTGCCCTGACAACTCTCACCTCAATCAAGGTACTGAGAAGGACAGACAGACAGGATACAGAGCATTAGCACCAGAGACCAGAGACCTGTTCCACCATCAGAACACATCAGGCTTTACAGAGAAATTACACTGTCTGTACTGTGTGGGTGACTCGGTCTCTAACTAGTCTCTAACCAATGGCTGTTAAAATGTCTTAAGGATCCACCCCTTTTCAATTTTCGCCTAAAATGATGTACCCAAATCTAACTGTCTGTAGCTCAGGACCTGAAGCAGGGATATGCATATTCTTGATAGCATTTGACAGGAAACGCTTTGAAGTTTGTGGAAATGTAAAATTAATGTAGGAGAATATAACACATTTGTACCATCATCTTTGAAATGCAAGAGAAAGGCCATAATGTATTATTGCAGCCCTTGGCACAATTTAGATTTTAGCCACTAGATGGCAGCAATGTGTGTGTGCAAAGTCTTAGACTGATCCAATGAATCATTTCATGTCTGTTCAAAATATTGTATCAAGACTGCCCAAATGTGCCTAATTGGTTTATTAATACAATTTAAAGTTAATAATTGTGCACTCTCCTCAAACAGTATTCTTTCACTGTAATAGCTACTGTAAATTGGACAGTGCAGTTAGATTAACAAGAATTTAAGCTTTCTTCCCATATCAGATATGTCTATATCCTGGGAAATGTTCATGTTATTTACAACTTCATGCTAATCACATTAGCCTACGTTAGCTTAACTGTCCCGTCCCAGAAAATCCCAATGTAATAAAATTAGGTAGGCTACGAAGGCTTGTTACCATGTAATTTCCTATTTCCAATGCAATTTCTTAAACTATCATATAAACTGCTGACATAAATAATGTAACCAAAAATGAATATCTGAGTGATAAAAAAATATATATATCTTAATAGTGACCTGAATGGTTTACTGATAAAGACAAGGATTGTAAAACAATGAAGGTGATACGGATGATTCAGATTCTCTCAGATACTGATTTAGTTTGTACATTACTGACCTCTGCTGGATATGACAGATGTCAAACGATCTACGCTGAGAAACTCTTTTTTTTTTTTTAAAGAAATACTTCAATAAGAGCTTGTAACAATTACTTGAATATCCAGAAATTGATTCGAGGGGGACAATTGCGTGCATGTGTGTGTGTGTGTACAGCATGTCTGTGTATGTGAAGGAGGAACGACATCTTACTGGGTGGCTTGCATATCATTTTCATACCTCCATGGGTGGTCACAGCAGCACTAAAACACTTGGCAAATTACAGGGCTGCATGGGGACACTTTTTACCCTGCTGTATCCACCATCTGGACTAGACCTTTTACTTAACCACATGAATGGTTGGTGACTACACATACAGAGAGAAAGAGAGCGCAAGAAAGAGAGTGAGAGTGAGACAACCCTTTCACTCAGTGAGAGGATGGTTTAAAGGTACAGGAACTGTAGGTTAAAGACTTGAACTGTACCTGAACTGTACAAGCTATACCAGCCACACACACACACACACACACACACACACACACACACACACACACACACACACACACACACACACACACACACACACACACACACACACACACACACACACACACACACACACACACATACACACACACACACACACACACAAATGTTTACCATAATGTTCAGGGCCCAGTCGACCAACTGGATCTTAATTTAGTTGTGCTGATCCTGGATCGCCATATAAGTGTTGATCCTTGATCATCATTTAGGTGTGTTGATCATCCATCGCCATTTATCTGTGTTGATCCCAGATCATCACATTGGCTCGGATTTGAATATTAAATTAATTACAGTTTTTTTCGATTGCTAAACGACAGTGGGCACAACTGGAGTCACATGTGCAAAACTCTAACTACAGTCTGCACTACCAACAGTCACCTGAGCTAAACAGTTCACATCACCTGCAAAACTCATTCCAAGCAACTCTTAACACATGGCTCAAAACACGCTCAGTGCAGCCAAACACTATGCACAACCCTCACTGAGATAACACACACTGTCACTCAGAACACACTGAGAGTAAAAACACTAGCATCAAACACCAATACAGAAAATACAAACTTTTCATCTTTACAGTTTGAACAATTTCAGTGACTTCATACAAAGTAATATTTTCTTCAAAGAAAATAGTGACATTCGTTCACATGATTTATTAAAATTTTTAGAACATAACAATTCTTTAAGGTAAATGAAAATTAGCAGTTTGCTTCAATAGTCTGTAGTAATTTACGGAATTACAGTAATGAGAAAAAAAAGGTAGAAACTAAAAGTACATACTGTAATTCGAACAAATAATTGAGGGGCTAATCCTGCCTCTCTCTAGCATCAGGCCACAGGTTTTCTTCAACATCACATCTAATGTTTTCTCTTGCCATGCACCTGGGGAAGAACCTTCTGGAGTGCCTTATCCATCCCTGGCAGTCCTCTGGACTCGTGTCCTCACATCCGGCACGCATGGCTTCCAAAAGAGACATTTGGTCATGTGGGTGGTGACCAAACACTTTCCACCTCCAGGCAGAGAAAAACTCCTCTATTGGGTTGAGGAAGGGTGAATATGCAGGCAGGTACAAAACCATAAATCTGTGATGTGCTGCAAACCGATCTGTGACAGCTGCAGAGTGGTGAAAAGCAACGTTATCGCAAACTATGACAAAAACTTGGGGGTTTCTTACTGGCTCCCCCTGTTCTGCTGGCACTAGCTGAGCATAGAGCTGTTCTAGGAAAGCTATAAGCCTTTCTGTGTTGTATGGGCCAATGAGTGGTGTGTTGAGAAGCAAACCATCATTGGCCATTGCAGCACACATGGTGATATTTCCACCCCCTTTGGCCTGGAACCTCCACAGTGGCCCTTTGACCTATAACATTCCTTCCGCGCCGTGTTTTGGCAAGGTTAAATCCAGCTTCATCGATAAATACAAATGAATGTGGTCTTTCCAGTGCTTCCACCTCCATTACAATCTGAAAAACAGTAAGTGCACAGTTTTACTGTAGAAATGCTAGTGTTTTTTTTTTACTGTAAATATTTTGTATAGCTGTGTACGTAACCTCAGACGTCTTACCTGGACATATTGGTATCTTTGCTCTTT
Organism: Oncorhynchus mykiss; assembly: GCF_013265735.2. NCBI lineage: Eukaryota > Metazoa > Chordata > Actinopteri > Salmoniformes > Salmonidae > Oncorhynchus > Oncorhynchus mykiss. The sequence goes on from NC_048572.1 coordinate 69,607,809, forward strand.
TACCCGTTCACTGTTTCTCTCGAACGGTACAGTGTATAACTGTTTCATTGTAACTTGGTGTTTCTTTAGGACTCGAGCAATAGTTGTTGTGCTGACAGAATTAACATTTTCAAATATATCATTATCAGCCAGCACTCTATCTTGAATCTCCCGCAGTTTTATTGCATTGTTGACAACAACCATGTCAACAATAGCATTTTCCTGCACATCTGAAAATATTTTACCTCTTCCCCCTGTTGGGGGCAGCCTTTGGGTCCTGTTGTCAAAATACATTTTACAGTCAAACTTACTGTAATATATATCTGTGTAAATATTCTATAATTGCAATACAAAATAGATTCCTGTAATGTTTTCATTTACTGTAAGAATGTAACTCTCACCTGTTTGCATGATGGAAAATTCGCATTACAGATGCCACTGTGGATCTTTGCAGATTGGGTTGCAACCTCAACCCTGCCTCTCTCAATGAGAGACCATGGTTCACGACATGGTCTATAAGTGTAGCCCTTATTTCATTTGAAATAACAGCTCTTTGTCTTCTTTGTCTTCCTTCACGCATCCGCCCTCTCCCTGCCACCCTTCTCCCTCCACGAACCCCATCTTCCTTGTTCCATTTCCAAAATGAGTCTTTCTGAGCTCTACCTATATATACTGTAATATGTGTGTGTGTTCACTAACAAGTCTAAAACAAGACACCTGCTTAGCCTTTCAGCTGAAATTGCAATCAGCAGTGTTTGAAAGGCACAAGGCTGAAATCTATTCCGTTTTGAATGTGTGGTTCACAGTTTTGACAGCAGTGTGTTAGCATTTGAACAAAGTGCTGTAAATCCACAGTGTTGTGCAGGTTGTGGTTAAAGTCATGGGATAAGTGTGTAGAGTTTTGAAAACGGTGTTCAAGCAATGAAAAACAAACTAGAGTTTGGTCCACATGAACTGCTGCTGTGCAGACTGTAGTTAGAGTTTTGCACATTTGACTCCAGTTGTGTCCACTGTCATTTAGCAATCGAAAAAAACTGTAATGGGTTGGGGCAGGTAGCACTGCAAGTGTTGATGATGTCACAAGGCAGACTATTGTCTGATTTGTTGATAGACTTCTTGATCCAGGGATGACAAAATAAAGATGACCCAGGTACATGTACCTCTTGGATGAATGTAGGTGTGTGTCTGAACCCTTGTGTCACTAACCTCTGCGTGTTTAGGGTCGGTGAAGGGCGAGACACTTCTCACGGTTTCACATCTAGGGTGCTGACAAAATGACCAATCCCCTCTAACCCCAGAACAGTCTGACTGGCCCCAGAGTCAGAGGGGGTCGTTGACACCTCTTGACCCCATTACCCTGCTCATGATCTCTGACCCCTGAGTCTGACATTACATGCCACCCTGTCAACACCTACCAGCCAATCACAGATGTCCTGCTCCCATGAAGCAGTGGGTGATGGGTAACGGCACATACATTACATGTGTTGAGTTGTGCATTAATGTGAGCTGTTTGACATCGCAGCAGTGGTTATCAAACCGGTGGTTAAAAGTACCTTTTTTTCCTTCCTTCATCCAATCACAAATGTTGCCCTTGTAGAGCGAGCTCTGAGTGGCATGAGAATAGTCTCCGGCACTTTATGATGAATTCACTAGAAACAAACAAAACTTTATCGCCACAATTAACCACCTTGCATTGTTATGCAGACGCTGATGGTTTATTTGACCCACTTCAGATAACAATGAAAGCAAACCACTCCACTGCAACGTCAGGAAAGCAATAACAGTTGTCGGAAGATAATAAAAACAGTAATGTAATGGGAAAGACGCAAATGACCACAGGCCTCTGTGTATACAGATGGAATGATAGTCAAGCAGAACAATACTGTAGACTAGTCTACCTGGCAGAGAGAAGTGCAGACTGGGGCCGGCTCCTGCCTGTTTAGAGTTAGGAAGGGATGGCAGGGGCTTTTGTAGGAGGAGAAGGATGTTTCTGTAAACACTGTGGGAAAAATATGTGGGTCCATTGAGGCCAGTGGAGAGCTTGGAGAGAGTTACTCGGTGATATCAGAAATGTATTCATTAAAATAGAAGATTTCTCTTTGGATAAGGTGTGAGGAACTCCAGAACTCAGTTACTGTCCTTACAGTACAGTACACTATAAGGACAGTAACCCTACATTGATTCTACCCTTTAATTGGTCAGGAATTATTTCATCCTGCTTTTCTTCAGTAGTGTTATAGATGAAGACTGGTGCAATACACGGTATCACCAGCAGGGAGTGATACAGTATGTGATTAGTCAGCTGTGGTAAAAAAGACAGTTGGAGAGAGAGAAGAAACAAGCACCCCTGCGGCAGAATGACCACCATGAGAGCCTACGCTGAGACCGCCAGAGCCCCACAATCAACGCATTTACACAGCCTCTGATCTCTGCTAATGACCCATAGTCCTGCGTCTGCTAACACCCTGACCTCCAGCACACAAGCCCACACATAATCATCTACATGCACATACTCACACACAGTACTCCAGTTACGGTATTAATATAACTAACATTTCCAGTATAATAAAATGGTGACATTTCTATTCAAATATCACATTTCAAATCTAATTCCTTCAATTAAACATCTCTTTAAAATAAGATGCCCAATTACATATCACAGATATCGGCATCTGACGCTTGAAATGAATTTTAGCCCAATGGTTGTATATTTGTTCTTGGTCCATGAGTCAAGTGAAACCACTCGCATGTGACCACGAAACAGAGAGAGAAAGGAAGGACCATGAAATCAATCAAGAAGAGAGGTTCTCCTGTCAACACCAAAGCTCTACTCTGGGCCATATTTGACAGAATTGACATGTAGATTTGTGAGGAAATCCCAACCCAACAACTTCAATAGACTGGTTCATAACTTTTTTCAATGTGTAATAACCACAGAAATACATACACTACCACTCTCTTCCTCTCATATGTGTGTGTGTGTCTCTCTGTCTGTGTGTGTGTGTGTGTGTGTGTGTGTGTGTGTGTGTGTGTGTGTGTGTGTGTGTGTGTGTGTGTGTGTGTGTGTGTGTGTGTGTCTGTCTGTGTGTTTGTGTGTGTGTGTGTGTGTGTGTGTGTGTGTGTGTGTGTAGGGGGGTCAGAGTGACAGCTCGCGGGTTGCGGGTCGTTTTGCGTGAGAGGGGCCTGGGTCGAGCTCAGATTCTGTGTGGTCTGGCTGTGTGGTCTCCAGCTGATGGGCAGGCCGGGGAGGAGGATGGGAGAGGGAAAGAGCCCCAGTGTGTGTGTGTGTTTACTTTATCCAGAGCCTGGCCCAGGCACTTGGCAGCCTCAGCCCCAGCGGACAGCCCTGCTTTTAAGCCACTCAGCAGCAGCAGCCCCTGGTCCTGGTTCTGCTGTACAGAGGATAAATACACAAAGTTCTACACACCAACAAGTTGGCTCTTCTCAACATGTCTTTTATTCCTGGACTATGGGGCCTTAGGGCTGACGCTTTGGTGCCGCATGTACAGTAGTGTATAAGGTGCCTATGGTATTAGAGAGAGAGATTCTGGGGTAGAATCTGAAGAATACTTCCCTTCTCTAATAGATTTAGATTGGTGTGTTAATGTCATGTACTGTATACAGAACATGGCCAGTCAAGGACATAATAAGGGAACCTCATTTCCTTCCTCTCTTTTTTATACATTTTTTTACCTTTATTTAACCAGGCAAGTCAGTTAAGAACAAATTCTTATTTTCAATGACGGCCTAGGAACAGTGGGTTAACTGCCTGTTCAGGGGCAGAACGACAGATTTGTACCTTGTCAGCTCGGGGGTTTGAACTTGCAACCTTCCAGTTACTCGTCCAACGCTCTAATCCCTAGGCTACCCTACCGCCCCTTCTAAATGTTCTTAGAGAAAACCACTCATTCTTTGCTCTGTGAAAATGCTTAGTCATGTAGTTATTATCATATGGATGATAATTGCTGGTGTACCACGATGCACCCTGTTCTGGTTGCAGTTTCACTTCTCACAAAGCCAAATCTTATTCCAGAAATCAATCTAGCTAAACAGGTGACAATGATCAATATGACTCCAAGACATCATTTAACCCTTTTTACCCCCTTATTAGTCCCTCCCACCCCCTATCCTTCTATTCCCCGACAGACACAAATCGACCTAATCGAACCTAGCCCCCCCCCCCCCCCCCTATGGAATCTCCGGGGAAGGCCCTGTAATGCTGCACTGCTGAGAACGCGCCACAAAAATATAAATACAACCTCGCTTTTCGCATTTCTACCGAGCAAATAAACAGGGCCACCCATATTTCCAATTAGAGCCTGCATAGTGTAGATGGCAGGAAATGTGGTAGGGAACAAGGAACAACCCTTTCTCCTTGATCCCCACCCCCCTAAACAGTGTCCTGGATTAGGGTCAGGGACACGGGAATGTGACAGGAAAGACGCTGAGCAGAAGCAAGTTATGCCTAAACCCCCTAAACCTTCGCCTCCCCCTCTCAATCATCCCCCGCTCCCTATTACCTGACCCCGTACCTGACCCCAGTGCTCCCCGTAGCTAGCTGCTCCTGGGTGACGATAGCTGGGCTCTCCAGACTTAGCAGAGAGCTATGGTAAGTAAACAATGGTTTCCTGTGAAATGGTCCACACGGTCACTCCAACACAGTCAACTCTGTCGTGATAAACTAAACAAATACAATGTATACAACGATTTCTCTGGGATGAGAAAAATACGTTACATCCTGTGCATCCTAAACTATGAGAAAGGAGAGTACTTTAGGAGAGTGTCTTAGTCTGAAATGGTCAACAGAAGGGTGCAGGGGGAGCCCCTTTGTCCTCTTTTCCCCTCTACTGTTTACATCCCCCCCTCTCTGAAATATGCAGTGTGTAGGCAGTGTGTAGGCTGTTAACATGCCTCTCTTGCTCTCCGTCTCCCCCAGTTCATTTCAAGAAACAAGTCTGACCTTTGCCTTATCAGCCCCATCAGTTTTATCAGGTTATCCCTCTCGGTTATAAATGAACCATTCTCACTGCATTTCCACTTGTTCTGGGAACGACTCCCCTCCACCACCATTACAGAGGCTAAGCCTGGGACCACCCAAGCACTGAGACTGAGCTCTTGCTGAGTGCTGCAGAGACCGAGTCAGTGGACAAAGTCCTTACTGCTTTGATAAGAAAGACAACCGTTCTCCTAGGAGTATAGAGAGAGACAGTTCTCTAATGCTGCTGCCTGGGTTTTTCTGATAGACTGACGGATCAGTATCACAATCTGACAGAGTTGCCTGGCATGGCATTCACCCTGTGTTAATGTAATGTGTCCCTGGCCCAAGCCCATACCATGATTGGGTTGAAATAGTATTTGAAATCTTTCAAAAATGTTTATCGTTTACTTTAGCCTGCCTGGAGTGCCACATGGGCGGGATTTGCACTTTTGCAGACTGTACTGCTGGCAGGCAAACTCAATAAAGCACAGTTCACGTATTTGAAAGAAAACAAATAGTATTTGAACCCTGGTCTGCTGTGGTTAGTGGCAAGGCATCATGGGGCCAGTTAGTGAACATAAACATACAACTTAGCATAATGACCCAAGAGAGTCATGGAGTTCTGTCATTAAAGGCACGTTCACACCAAGCACGGCCACTAAATGCCAACAGGGATATTACCACCATATTGATTAATGACCCTGACTCACACAGGAGGCAGTCAGGAAAAATCTGTTGATTTTGGTCCATTTTACCAATGCTAGGGAGGGATAACTGGGAAATTAGATTTCCACATGCCTGTATTTAGATTCTAGAAGGACACTGCAGATTCTAGAGTGATTCTAGGCACTCTCTGGAGTCCTGACACAGAACTCAGTCAACTACGCTGGAGGTCTCTTAGAAAGCTACATTATGGCCTTCAGTCCAGTTGCTGGATACTACCAGAATTAGCTGATAGAAGCAACATGGAGGCATGGCATCTGTCCAGACGTCCTTGTATGGCACTGTCACAGACACCCCCCAGTGGATGGGTCGGATCAGGCGTGGGGAAGAAGGGATTGTAGCCTAACCTCTTTATTCCTCAGCCCATTGTTTGGTGTTTATGTTTGATTGGTTTGTATCTGAGAGTCTTCCCCCCATAGGCTCCTGCTCCTGACCAGGCAGCCACACAGGAAACAGGCAGTATAAACAGTGGAGTAGGGAGTCTAACCCTTTACTCAGAGCTACAGGAACAGAATGTAAACAGAGCAAGAGATGTTTGCTGCGGTTCATTTTGAGCTGGCCCTGTAGAAGAACGGTTTGTCAGTCAAAGTAAGGAGTGTCATTTTCATTGCTTGCATAGGTTATCATGGGTATTGTCTATTTTTAAGTGCGGTTACTATGGGTACTGAGGGTAAAGTTGACTTTCGGTGTCATGAATAGGACTTTGCATACCGATGCTGTATGCATAGAGATGCCGTGAATTATAGGACTCTATGGCCGTACGTTTCTTGATAGAAAGATAGATGTTTATGGTGACATAATTTTGTCAGTATTGGATCATCACAGATGATTTTCAGAGCTCGGTATCAAAATGTGGATTTTGGTCGGTGAGAATCCTGGATCAAAATCTGAACACAATGACTAGCCATAGAGATACAAGAGAGACAAGAGGGGGAACCATGCCATCATGTTCTTGGAAGTCCTCGAAGAATACAATAGAAAACCTGTGGCTAAGAGCTCTGACTGAGAGAGTCCTTCACCACTAAGCCAGACATCACGTAGACATACTATAAGTTAACAGATAGACTGACCAATCAGAAATAGCTATAGTCCATCTGATCTTACACTTTATACCACTTCAGACAGCTGTGTGTGTCACGCCCTGACCTTAGAGAGCCTTTTTATTCTCTATTTGGTTTGGTCAGGATGTGACTAGGGTGGGCAATCTATGTTTTCTATTTCTTTGTTGGTGGTTCCCAATCAGAGGCAGCTGTCTATCGTTGTCTCTGATTGGGGATCATACTTAGGCAGCCTTTTCCCACCTGTAGTTTGTGGGATCTTGTTTTGGTACTGTGCTGTTTAGCCCTACTATACTTTACGTTTCGTTTGTATTTGTTGTTTTTTCGGTGTTCATTTAATAAAGTAAGATGTACGCCTACCATGCTGCACCTTGGTCCGATCCTTCCATCAATGAGCGTAACAGTGTGAATGTGTGTGTGTGTGTGTGTATTGCCTTTCTCAGAGGTATAGAAATGAAAAGGACACAGTGCTGGTTCTTTGCACTAATATTGACCTTCCATTAAGCAAGACTTACAGCCTCTGTCCAGCATAGCATTAGGACCACCTCTAGCACTCTGGGAAACTTATTTTTCACAGAAACATGGAGGTTTTAACAATCTTGGTTAGAACAATAAAGCTGGGGCTCGGGCCTGGTATGGTCCTAGAAAGACCCTGGTCCTGTTCCACAGGTTTACATGTCCCCGCTGAAACATCGGTGGGAACTAACCTTACACTCCCTGCTGACATATGGTTATGGTTAGGTGAACATTGAGTGTTTGTTTCTTACTTACAGTAGATTCATTCGCTGTGTGATAATGAGCTAGATTAGGAAAGAGGCCAGCAATTATTCAATGTGAATGGAGTGATTGTGTAGGAAGGAATTTGTATTTTGTATATACATTTGTTCTGAATCATAATTTTCACAGGGAATATTTCCTTTTTTTCTGTAAGTGGCAAGTAGGTGAAGGACAATAATGTGAAATGTGTTAAACTGTTACATTAAAACTGTTAAATGAAACACCTGTTGAATAAAAAAAGAGGTTCATGCTCATATTCTTCTACGAACCTTGATTCTGTTGTATAGCAAACATATTATTGAAAGAAATTATCCCACACATTAAATAAGGGCTTAATATAATGCAATTATTGGCCAATCCAGTTGATGCACAGTATTCATCTACACATCATTCTTCTGATGCCCAGTAGGGGGAGTGTATGAACACTGTTATAAGACCACTGTGAGAACGAATCACAGCAAACAATCAGAACACAGTATAGCACCTCATACACATCACAATACACTAGTGTATAGAGTGAAAAGGTATACATAGGACAGTGCCACTGACATTTTAGATGGCTAGATCAATGGCCTTAGGCTGGTAGAGAACGCTCATCCTTACCCACACTACACACTATCACACGTTACCAGAGGACAGTCTGTTGTTCATTTAGATAATCCAACTCAACCCTGTAAATCACCCACTTATACCCTATAAAGTCAGACTTTATTTGTGTGTGCTGCCAGTATCTTCCCTCTCATCTTTAGTGGCACTACTGTCCCTCCCTCCCTGGGAACAGCACAGACATATTCACTCATTTACATGCATTAGAGTCTAGACAATCAGAACCTGACCTGCCTGTTTCTATCACAGCAGAGGGAGATCACACTGAAGTGGGTTGATCCATAGTGAAGCAGTGGATACGCTTTAATGGATGTTGTTGTCCTGGCAGTGTGGTGTCAGGACAACAACCTCTCCCTCAATGTGAGCAAGACAAAGGAGCTGATCATGGACTACAGGTAAAGGAATGCCAAACAGGCCCCCATTAACATCTACGGTGATGTGGTACAGCGGATTGAGAGCTTCAAGTTCCTTGGTGTCCATTGACACACTGCTGTTTATTATCTAAGCATAGTCACTTCACCCCTACTACATGTACAAATGACCTCGACTAACCTGTACCCTGCCTATTGACTCGGTACCGGTACCCCATGTATATAGCCTCGTTGTTGTTATCATATTGTGTTACTTTTTTTTTCTTTTTTTTTAACTTTATCTAGTAAATATTTTCTTAATTAACTCCATTTATTGAACTGCATTGTTGGTTAAGGGCTTGTAGTAAGCATTTCACGGTAAAGTCTACACCTGTTGTAATCGGCGCATGTGACAAATGTAATTTGATTTGATTCGATTTTTATTATTGCAGGTGGGTAATAATAGTGATATCATATCAGAACATCTGCGTGTGGATGCAAATGGTGCCTTCATGTATCTAAGTTATGAAACATGAGTAGAGCTTCTATTGTAACATATTTGTAACAACATTTATTGTAAAGTGTTGTCTAGACAGTATTTATACTGTCTTTGCCTTTATCTCATAGTTCCGGCAGTCGGGCTAATAAACAGAGGGATCTCCACGTCTGTACCATTTTCCTTATGAAAGATGTGTCAATGTTTTGGTTTCGTCCTTCCTATTGGTGTTGTTTGTGTCTCTCCAACATAATGTGTAGTGACTCATCTAACCTTTACTATTGGCCAACAGTCAAGCTCACCTGATGTTTCAACAGCTCACAGTACTCTTCCAACATAAATATCTTTCCTCTCTCCCCCTCCACTCATATGGTGTCATGCTGTTTAGTATAAACATCTCTCTCTCTCTCTCTCGTTGATGAAGAAAACAGAGACACATATGCATATATTTAGACGTCTTTCTTTCATTGATCCCTAATATTCTGAACCTGTTATCTCGATGTATTCTAGTGAGTCTGTCGATAAAACTCTGTCTAAAAGGTACACCATATGGGATAAGGGATGGCTGCACATTTACTGTGTGAACGAGACACTGACCCCAAAAACATTGGTATACTTTTAAGAAGCAAAGTTTCACCAGCCACATCAAAATGCAGCATTTTGCATGATCATGATGATGTGGTCGGTGACACATTCCTTCTTGAAGGTCCTATATCTTGAAAACTTGACTGCTGACACGCAAAACATCGGGACTGTATCAACAGTGGACTAATTCCAAAAATACCAAAGGTTTTTGAGTGGACATTCGCTGCAAGGGTCAGAGGGTCTTGTTCACACAGTAAATGTACAGCCACTCATCTCCTAATCACTGATACCTTTTTTATGCAATGTCAAGTGGCCACCACCCATGTGAGCTTTCACAGATTATTGTTTAGTAACTGCAGGTTTTGCTCCCCATCCAGGTTTTGCTCCCCATCATCTTCATCTTTTGCCCTCTCCTTTCCCTGCCACAGAGCTTCACTAGGCAGAGTGGTCTGTAATTGCCACTGTGGGTGTTGTTGTTATGAGACAGCCAGGCTGCTCTGGTAACCAGGAACAGTGGAACGTGAGCAAAGGACTGCCAGGTGTCAAGTATGTCAGACACATCAGTTGTGAGCGAGTAGCTGGTGGAACAGGGCAGGAATTGGCAAGGATGGGGACATCCTGTGTGTATATGTCCGTGTCCGTGTGCATGTGCGTGCATATGTGTGTGTAGACCTGCCCTCCAGATCGTCCGAAGGTGGCCACCAATGAAGAAGCCCAAACTTCACCTTCCTACTCTTAACTGCATTCACACATACACACATCTCAAAGTGCTTTCTCTCATCCCAACCCTCTCCCACAGTAAAACCTCTATTTGACCTGGCCACGTTAGTTTCGTTGCTGTCTGGCTCAGTAGATTCCTCTGCTGCTCTCTTGGCAAGGCTATACAGATCTCAGTCAACACCTCCTCAGTTCTGAGACGTCCACACAGTGTTCCGGGAAGACCCTGCAGCGCTAATATCCATGTGGTTGAGTTCAATGGCACACCTTGCATCTTATCTACCCCGGCCTTCTTTTGATACGCAGGAGTAACTCTGTCACAACAAGCTTATGTGAAGAGAAGACACCCATTGGGGATTCTATTGACAGAACGTACGTTCTGAGAATGGTCTCATTTTAGCTGCTAATAAGCTGTAACGGCAGTTCGATTTGACAGGGAACAAAGTGGAACGGAGTATATTGGGAAATTACAAAATGACCTGAGAGAAAATTTGGGACATTTCACTACGTACAAAATCCAAATTTAACTCCTGGAAACAAACACGTTGGTAACACGCGCTGCACTGACATAATCAGTTTGAAACATTTTTTTTGTTGCCAGATACTACCTCAAAATGTTTCTGACAAGTTGATAATTGATATACATCCATACTTAGGTAACACCTTTTTCTCTTTTCACTGACGCACATTGACAGTTGAACTTTACTGTACGAAGTCATCAACCACTGAAAGCCATCACTTTGTAAAGGCTATTGTTCAACCAATGAAATATACTAACTTAGGCTGTTATTTAAGGCTATACAACAGCAGTTAGTCTCTCAAGTGTACTTACTGTGTGTCACTATCAAGTGTACTTACTGTGTGTCACTATCACGTGTACTTACTGTGTGTCACTATCAAGTGTACTTACTGTGTGTCACTATCAAGTGTACTCTGCCTTAAGTGGGGGAGCACACCCATACAAACAACCTTGACAGGCCGGTCATCAAGCACTCTAAGAAGTGATTAAGATCTCTGCCCAAAGGAACACATAGGTACCCAGTGGCTTCCTTTTGATGTGGGCAATATAACTCCGTGAGTACTCTGTGAGCTCTGACAGGGGAACAAGAAACTTTTGAAATGAGCACAGTATCAAAGAGGTAAATGATAAACGAGATAAGACTGGGATCAGAAGACATAGGAGGAGAAGAAGGAGAAGTCAGAAATGGAGGGAGAGGAATAGAGGGGTCTAGGTCTCTCTTGTAGGAGCTGGGGAGCAGTGGAGCTAGGGGACAGTGGAACTTCGGGAACATGGTTAGTGTTAGGGCTGGCCTCCATGAAGTTGCTCGGGAACAGTGGTAGGACCAGCCTCCATGGCGTGACAGAGCAGAACACAGCTGTCAGGAGGTGGGAAAGGCCTCGCTGGTGTTTTCAGCTGTGAAAACAGTTAACAAGAAGCCCCTCACACCCTCATCACATACTAAATCTCACTCTATTTCTCAAACACACATGCAGCACACAAACACACACCATAATAGTTTTATTCTTTGTTTTATTGCATTTCATAGAACACCAGACGGTAGATAAGACAACTACTTCAGAAATTCTCATTGGTATGTTGTAAAAAAATATGAAATTAAGTACGCCTGATATAGTCTGTTTTATCAATGTACAATGACCCTGAGTCAAAGGTCCCCATTTTCTCTAGCTTTAGGTGACCTTGAGATAAAGAAATCATTGCACATCATTGTATGATACCATCAGAATGAGAATGTTCAGCCATTGTCCTGATTGATCATATAAAACTCTATCCAGACACTGCTATCTTTATAAGATCAGGGGAATTACTATACACTTTTACAACACACAGTAAAGTAGTTCCATGTATGAGTATGCAGCAAACACAAACTGTCATTATTTCCACTGTAAGGAACACTATTGACACATCCTCTATTGATGAACAGTTCCTCAGCAATTCCATGAATATTATTTTACTGCTGATAAACCTAGTATCTTACACACGTTTATTGCACTTGGTTACTAATTGCAGGTCAATGGCCAAATCAATCTTTCCTGTAACATGCTATTTTTAGTACTTATTGTGAACTTTCTTGCAATGACAAAGCTGTTTTTATGGCAGATGAAAGGTCTTTGGATATAAACAGTGCAGTATTTCAAAACAAATGGATTTCTCAGTATGGTATTAGCAGGTATGTTCACCATACACACGTATGAATAACCAGACACGGTCTGTATGAATTTGTAACATATGCAATTCATTTTTTTCTGGTTTGACTGGCACATGTGCAGTAAATTCCTCACGACACCAGAAAGAAAAAAAAGACGATGATTTTGGGGATTTTCAGGAAATGTAATCAATATTTAACTTTGGAGAAAGGTTTGTTGACATATCTTTGACATTTGTATCTTAAAGCATAATAGAGAAACACTGAATCAAAGTTAGTTGTAACGATTTTCTTTATGTGAAGGAGAGTCGGACCAAAATGCAGCGTGTAGATTGCGATCCATGTTTTAATGAACAAACGTAAAACACGAATCAATGCAAACACTACAAAATAAAGAACGTGAATGAACGTAATGAAAACCTAAACAGCCTATCTGGTGAAAAACACATAGACAGGAACAATCACCCACAAACACACAGTGAAACCCAGGCTACCTAAATATGGTTCCCAATCAGAGACAATGACGAACACCTGCCTCTGACTGAGAACCATATCAGGCTGAACATAGAAATAGACAAACAAGACATGAAACATAGAATGCCCACTCAGATCACACCCTGACCAATCAAAACATAGAAAATACAAAGTAAACTATGGTCAGGGCGTGACAGTACCCCCCCCCCAAGGTGCGGACTCCGGCCGCAAAACCTGAACCTATAGGGGAGGGTCTGGGTGGGCATCTGTCCGCGGTGGCGGCTCTGGCGCTGGACGTGGACCCCACTCCATGACAGTTTTAATCCCCCTCCTAAACGTCCCTAAATAGGTTACCCACCACAATGATAACATGGGACAGAGGGACAGCTCGGGACAGAGGTAACTCGGGACAGATGGGTAGCTCAGCACTGAGAGGAAGCTCAGCACTGAGAAGAAGCTCAGCACTGAGAGGAAGCCCAGGCAGGTAGTAGAAACTACCAGAACCTGGCTGGCTGGCGGTTCTGGGAGAATCTGGACGACTGGCGGTTCTGGGAGAATCTGGACGACTGGCAGATCTGGGAGAATCTGGACGACTGGCAGATCTGGGAGAATCTGGACGACTGGCAGATCTGGGAGAATCTGGACGACTGGCAGATCTGGGAGAATCTGGACGACTGGCAGATCTGGGAGAATCTGGACGACTGGCAGATCTGGGAGAATCTGGACGACTGGCAGATCTGGGAGAATCTGGACGACTGGCAGATCTGGAAGAGTCTGGACGACTGGCAGATCTGGAAGAGTCTGGTCGACTGGCAGATCTGGAAGAGTCTGGTCGACTGGCAGATCTGGAAGAGTCTGGTCGACTGGCAGATCTGGAAGAGTCTGGACGACTGGCAGATCTGGAAGAGTCTGGACGACTGGCAGATCTGGAAGAGTCTGGACGACTGGCAGATCTGGAAGAGTCTGGACGACTAGCAGATCTGGAAGAGTCTGGACGACGAGCAGATCTGGAAGAATCTGGACGACTGGCAGATCTGGAAGAGACTGGTCGACACAGACTGGCTGCTCTGGCTGCTCCATGCTGACTGGCAGCTCTGGCTGCTCCATGCTGGCAGACTGCTCTGGCTGCTCCATGCTGACTGGCAGCTCTGGCTGCTCCATGCTGACTGGCGGCCCTGGCTGCTCTGGCTGCTCCATGCTGACTGGCTGCTCCATGATGACTGGCAGCTCTGGCTGCTCCATGCTGACTGGCTGCTCCATGCTGACTGGCAGCTCTGGCTGCTCTGGCTGCTCCATGCTGACTGACTGCTCCATGCTGACTGGCTGCTCCATGCTGACTGGCTGCTCCATGCTGACTGGCGGCCCTGGCTGCTCCATGCTGACTGGCGGCCCTGGCTGCTCCATGCAGACTGGCGGCCCTGGCTGCTCCATGCAGACTGGCGGCCCTGGCTGCTCCATGCTGACTGGCGGCCCTGGCTGCTCCATGCTGACTGGCGGCCCTGGCTGCTCCATGCTAACTGGCGGCCCTGGCTGCTCCATGCTAACTGGCAGCTCTGGCGGCTCCTTGCAGACTGGCAGCTCTGGCGGCTCCTTGCAGACTGGCAGCTCTGGCGGCATCCTGCAGACAGGCAGCTCTGGCGGCTCCTTGCAGACTGGCAGCTCCTTGCAGACTGGCAGCTCCTTGCAGACTGGCAGCTCTATGCAGACTGGCAGCTCCTTGCAGACTGGCAGCTCCTTGCAGACTGGCAGCTCTATGCAAACTGGCAGCTCCTTGCAAACTGGCAGCTCCTTGCAAACTGGCAGTTCTGAACAGGCGGGAGACTCCGGCAGCGCTGTAGAGAAGGAAGGCTCTAACAGCGCTAAACAGGCGGGAGACTCCGACAGCGCTGGAGAGGAGGAGGGCTCCGACAGCGCTGGACAGGCGAGGCGCACTGTAGGCCTGATGCGTGGTGCTGGCACTGGTGGTACTGGGCCGAGGACACGCACAGGAAGCCTGGTGCGGGGAGCTGCTACCGGAGGGCTGGGGTGTGGAGGTGGTACTGGAAAAACCGGACCGTGCAGGTGCACTGGAGCTCTTGAGCACCGAGCCTGCCCAACCTTACCTGGTTGAATGCTCACGGTCGCCCTGCCAGTGCGGCGAGGTGGAATAGCCCGCACTGGACTATGCAGGCGAACCGGAGAAACCGAGCGCAAGGCTGGTGCCATGTAAACCGGCCCAAGGAGACGCACTGGGGACCAGCTGCGTAGAGCCGGCTTCACGGCATTAGGCTCGACGCTCAATCTAGCCCGGCCGACACGCGGAGCTGGAATATACCGCACCGGGCTATGCACCCGCACTGGAGACACCGTGCGCACCACTGCATAACACGGTGCCTGTCCGGTCTCTCTAGCCCCCCGGTAAGCACAGGGAGTCTGCCCAGGTCTCCTACCTGGCGTAGCCATACTCCCTGTTAGCCCCCCCCCAAGAAATTTTTGGGACTGCCTCTCGGGCTTCCTTGCCAGCCGTGTTCCCTCATATCGCCGGCTCCTCTCTCCGGCTGCCTCTGCTCTCCTAAGTGCCTCCACCTGTTCCCATGGGAGGCGATCTCTTCCAGCCAGTATCTCCTCCCAAGTGTAACAGCCCTTGCCATCCAAAACGTCCTCCCATGTCCATTCCTCTTTACGCTGCTGCTGCTGCCTGTTGACACGCTGCTTGGTCCGTTGGTGGTGGGTGATTCTGTAACGATTTTCTTTATGTGAAGGAGAGTCGGACCAAAATGCAGCGTGTAGATTGCGATCCATGTTTTAATGAACAAACGTAAAACACGAATCAATGCAAACACTACAAAATAAAGAACGTGAATGAACGTAATGAAAACCTAAACAGCCTATCTGGTGAAAAACACATAGACAGGAACAATCACCCACAAACACACAGTGAAACCCAGGCTACCTAAATATGGTTCCCAATCAGAGACAATGACGAACACCTGCCTCTGACTGAGAACCATATCAGGCTGAACATAGAAATAGACAAACAAGACATGAAACATAGAATGCCCACTCAGATCACACCCTGACCAATCAAAACATAGAAAATACAAAGTAAACTATGGTCAGGGCGTGACATTAGTATAGTTTTGGAATTTTGGCCTTACCTAGACCTCCCTAAAGACTCGATAATAATCTGTAGGTGCAAATAAGCAAATATTGGTGTCATATGAAGTTTTACAGTTTGCTCTGTAATATGGGCACAACTTCAACTTCAATAAAAATGTTCTTACATTAGTTTATGAACCATTTTTGATTTGGCTAAATGTTCAATATATACTCTATGGGCATATCACAGCTTAAGAGTGGGATCTCTGCTATATCCCCACACAGGATGACATCATTAAAGGGCAGGACAGACTCCTTTTCAAGACACACAAACACTACACACTAATAACAAATTGTGGATATTAATGGAATCTGCATGGTGCTATAAAGAACCCATTCCTTGGGTTCTATAAAGAACCATAAAAAAAGTGTTCTATATAGCACCAACAAAAGGTTGTAACCATAGCGAAACCCTTTCTTGGTGGTATATATATTTTTTTGATTCATGCTTCTTTATAGAATCTTAGGAATGCGTTCTTTATAGTGCCATACAGATTCCATTAAGCTTCTTTATAGAATCTTAGGAATGAGTTCTTTATAGTGCCATACAGATTCCATTAAGCTTCTTTATAGAACCGTAGGAATGGGTTCTTTATAGTGCCATACAGATTCCATTAAGCTTCTTTATAGAACCGTAGGAATGGGTTCTTTATAGTGCCATACAGATTCCATTAAGCTTCTTTATAGAACCGTAGGAATGGGTTCTTTATAGAACCGTAGGAATGGGTTCTTTATAGAACCGTAGGAATGGGTTCTTCATAGAACCGTAGGAATGGGTTCTTTATAGCGCCATACAGATTCCATTAAGCTACACCATTTGTTTTTAGTGTGTAGTGTTTGTGTGTCTTGAAAAGGTGTTTGTTTGAACAGTGGGGAAAATGATTGGAAGAGGTAGACATGCTATATATTTTTTATCCTTTATATGCTTTGAAGGAAAGGTTTTTTGTTGTTTTAATTACCTTTACCACGGTCTGTATTTTAACCTCTTTTTAAACCCTAAGGTTCTTTTTAGATCATTTTGAAGAACCATACAGGATTCTTTATTCTGGTTAGCCATTTAGATTGTTAAAATGTTATTGTGTTATTTGACAAGTTGAATCAGGTGTGCTAGCTCTGGAACAGCTGGGGGTCTCTGAGCAGAGAATTGAGAATCACTGACTTAGTGAACTGTTCTCAATTGACACAAGGTCATATGTGAGTCTTTCACCAGCCACCTTCACTGGCCATAGTCATATAAAAAAATGTAATGGGATAACACAACAGATTAGATTAACTGGAATGACACACACTTATGGTTGCAGGGGCTCAATGGGTTCTTTGTGTCAGTATGGTTTCACATAGAACCATTACCCTTCCCAAAGAACCCTTGAGGAACCCTCTTTTCTCAGTGTGTAATTAAGATCATGTGCGGCCAATTACTAGGCACGGCTAACACACTTAACACACTTAAATTTACAAGACAAACTACTGACTGTTGAGAATTAAGTTGATGGTAAATGTATACAGGTACATACTGTACAGTATATGAAATGGCTTGAATAATAAAACACTGTTTTGGGCCCAATTAACACACATGTAACAAAATTGCACATTTAAAATATACTGTATAAGGGAAGATGCATTGAATTCAATAAAATGCCATCTTCACACTCACCTATTCAAGTTGTGACTTTAACCCCAAACCGTTATTACGAGTTAGACTTGTCTTAAATATATAAATTAAAATGATCTTTAAAAATACAAGAATGAAAGAACAAAAAGTCCCACTTTTACAAACCTGGATGAAGTTACATCCTATTTGTCCACTAAAAGCTAGAACACAATTCCTGCTTGTAAACGGTAAACGCCACGTGTTCTGAATCAGCATCCACGGAAAATAGACCAGTAAGGGAGCCGCCCCGCTCAACTGTCCCACTATTAGATCAAACAGTAACAGAAGGACAGTATCCTCCATTATTGCTGTGTCAACTCCTTAATGACCACCTATAGAGAGACACATGCTAGCCATCACAGGTCTTGTGCAAGAACAAGCATACCTGTGTAGGCTGGTGTCCATGTCATAATCCCATAGGACTTGTCACCAGCTCTGTTAGAATCCTATTCCACTAGGTCTCTGTATGTGCTAAGCATGGGTCCCAACCTCATTGACACACAATGAACATGATCCCAGTCCTCATTATGTAAGGGTTTAAATTCTTAGGTTACAGATGACTGTGACCGCTAATCCAGTGGGTCACAATCAACAAGCATGAACATCTTGATTTTACCATATTAACTCCCCCATGGGATCTATTTTTGACTATTACTTAAGATGTTATACGTTTACTAAGAAATGGGTCAGTGAGTTCAGACCTGGTGTTACTATATCTCTCTGGGGAGCTCTAGGTTGCCAACTACTGTAGAGAACACCAGATGGTGGTCTCCTTGTGTACATCTACCCAGAGTTACTGTTTTGCACAAGGAGGGTTTTTAAAGATATATTTAAGTGTCACAAAACTGTTAGAATCAGGGGATTCAAAAATACTGTGTTGTAATGTTTAGGCAGCAGGTGTGTAAAATGAACTGGTCACCTGTGCTGGATAGTGTAGGGGTAGACAGTGCCTCGGAAGCCTTTAAATGTTGATTCCTTGTTTTGGTGAATGTGATGGCTCCCATTAGATGGGTCAGGGTAAAGCAGAGATCTAGACCTTGGTTTAATCATGAGATTCTTGAATCTATCAAAGCAAGGAATAAGGCCTTTAAGAAATTTAAGAACTCTCAAGACAAGCCTGATTTTTTCCTATATTAACATCACATAAATGAATCACAGAGCAGGATGGATGAAGCTAAGAGGGGTTACTTTGCTGATAAAATCACTGAGAACAAAAATGACCCTAAAAAGCTTTGGAAATAATTTATGGAACTAGGCTGTAGTAGTACTATAAAAACAAACTAAACAGTATTGGATTGAGCATCAGGAGGGAGATGGTATATGAAAAAGCAGAGGTTTCCAATTAATTCAACTATTTGTTTTACTTCTGTTGTCAGCAAGCTGGTTAGCAAGTTGTCCACCAGTTCTGTCCTCTCAGTTATTTTGCAAAGGTAGCAACAGACAAAATAGCCAGTATGCTAGCAGAGCTTAAATGCTCCAAAGCCACAGGCCTGGAGAATATTCCTGCAATGTTTCTTAGAGATTATGCTGAGCAAATTGTCCCTTGTATTACGCATATTGTTAATCTCTCTCTTGAACAAGGCATCTTTCCCAGGGACATGGAACAAGCTAAAGTCTAACCACGGGAATTATAGGCCTGTATCTATCCTCCGTATAACATCAAAGATCCTGGAGAGAGTTGTACATGAGCAAATTTATGAGTATGTCAACAAACATAGTCCAATGTATGATTTTCAGTCAGGTTTTTAGAAAAACATACTCCACTGATTCCTGTCTACTTTACTTGACTGACTTCCTCAGGAAAGAGATTAATGGGGGACATTTCTGTGGAATGGTACTGCTTGACCTACAGAAGACCTTTGATACAGTTAACCACTGTTTCCAAATCTCCAAACTGGAGGCACTGGAGTTAAGCGGTAACCGTCTACACTGGGTAAAGTCCTATGTGTCAGGTAGGGAGCAAGTAGTAGAGGTTAATGGTTCACTGTCTAAGGCAAAACCAATGAGTTGCGGCATTCCACAGGGGAGCGTGCTTGTACCTCTACTGTTTTTACTGTATATAAACAATATGAAAGATGCTTCTTCTTGCCATCTTTTCCTTTATGCGGATGACTCTACACTTCTGGTGTCTCATAAAAGTAAAACTATGTTGGAGAGCGTACTTAACACATAGCTTACTAACATCAGCAAATGGCTTGGAGATAATAAGCTATCTCTGCATATAGGTAAAACTGAGGCAATTATTTTGGGGTCCAGACCTAAATTGTGTAGGTCCTTTGAAATCAGAGTGGTGTTAGGGGGTGAGGTGCTGACAATTAAAACCTCTGTTAGCTACCTGGGATGCATCCTTGATGGAAGCTTTGGAGGTGTGAGCATGGCCACTAAAGTGCTAGGGAAGGTTAATGCCAGGACTACGTTTTTGGCTTGAAAGTCCAAGCTGCTTGATAAGGACTCCATGAGAGTGCTAGCCACTGCCCTCATTCAATGCCATTTTGACTATGCTAGTATTCCTGGTTTGGGGGCTTATATCTCCAGATAGCCCAGAATAAGCTGATCAGGGTAGTATTGAAGGTGAGTCCACGTACACACATAGGCAGGAGCTACTTTCAGCAACCCAACTGGCTGCCTGTTGAGGCTAGGGTGTCCCAGATTAGACTGGGTTTGGTTTACAGGAGTATTTATGGTTCTGCGCCCAGATATCTAACTGATTATTTTCCCCATGTTAGGGATGCACACAATCACAGCACCAGATCAGGTGTTGCTACTGTGTGCTCATACAGGTTCAGGAGTAATGCTGGGAAAGGTACTTTCTTGTATACTAGAGCCTCAGAGTGGAATGAGTTTCCTTTGCCCATAAAAACATAATGTACTCTATGATGTAACTGCAATAATGAGATAGATGTTCTTCTTCTTTGTTTTTATTATCTCGCTCTCATACTGTGTTCAACCATGTTGGATCTTGCCTAGCCATCTTGTTTCAAGAGGACCACAATGGAATTAAGTCCCAGAATTTATTGTGTTATCCTCCATGATTTTACATGCATGTATGGTTTTCTCAAGTTGTATGTGTGCTTGTTTTTTAAATGGTTGAATTAATAAACTAAACTAAACTTTAACACTAGTCAAGCAGGGAGGTGGGTGTGACTCAGGACTCAGTCATACACTTTTTATCCCGCAGCCCACATCGCATGCCAGACAGGAGTCACTCAGGTCAACAGCAACGCCTCAGCATGGCAACAATACTGGATTCAAGTTTCTCCAGTTTACTCACCAGTTGCCCCTTTAGATAGCGAATGCATAAGAACAACAGAGAAGGATTTCTGAAGTGTTAGTGTATGTGTGCTTCCTTGTCTATCTTTAGTCTGTTTGGCTCTGTGTTTGTCTGTCTTTAGACTGTTTGGCTCTGTGTTTGTCTATCTTTAGACTGTTTGGCTCTGTGTTTGTCTATCTTTAGTCTGTTTGGCTCTGTGTTTGTCTATCTTTAGACTGTTTGGCTCTGTGTTTGTCTATCTTTAGACTGTTTGGCTCTGTGTTTGTCTATCTTTAGACTGTTTGGCTCTGTGTTTGTCTGTCTTTAGACTGTTTGGCTCTGTGTTTGTCTGTCTTTAGACTTTTTGGCTCTGTGTTTGTCTATCTTTAGACTGTTTGGATCTGTGTTTGTCTATCTTTAGACTGTTTGGCTCTGTGTTTGTCTGTCTTTAGACTGTTTGGCTCTGTGTTTGTCTGTCTTTAGACTGTTTGGCTCTGTGTTTGTCTATGGCTCTGTGTTTGTCTATCTTTAGACTGTTTGGCTCTGTGTTTGTCTGTCTTTAGACTGTTTGGCTCTGTGTTTGTCTATCTTTAGACTGTTTGGCTCTGTGTTTGTCTATGGCTCTGTGTTTGTCTAGCTTTAGACTGTTTGGCTCGGTGTTTGTCTGTCTTTAGACTGTTTGGCTCTGTGTTTGTCTAGCTTTAGACTGTTTGGCTCTGTGTTTGTCTATCTTTAGACTGTTTGGCTCTGTGTTGTGGCTGGTAGAATTGAAATGCAATACAGACACACAGCTCCTGTTCATGTGTTTGTTACAAAACCAATAGCTAGACACTTTGTCCAGGGGTCCTAGGATTAGTGGTCTGTAACCTGAATGAATGTGTGCATTTTGTGAGAAATGTGTGTATGTGCCTAGGTGTTGAATGTACATTTGCCCAGGGAGACAGCAACATTACCTTGGTCCAGGGCCAGCTCTGTCTATCTTGACCTCTTGGTCGGCCAGTTTAATCAAATTATTATTTGTTCAGATGGTGATGAAACATAAATATGTACAAAAAGGTAAAATACCAAAGGCATGTCCAAACTAAAGACTCAAAAACAAATGAAAGGCATCTTGGCTACCAAACAAAACCAGCAGCCTCACAGCTTGCAAGCTGGTACTCTCAATGATGATCTTTATTGGCAGCACCTGATGTACTTATCGAACCTTGGCTCAGCACCTAGACCTGGTTGCTGCCACCTAAGAGATGGTGTGGAAGTGTATCCTGGGTAGTGTGTTTGTCTATGTCCTAACACTAACCTTCCCCCCCATATCATAACATGTTGCTCTTACCCCTATGCACCCATATACACACACTTGCATGCAAAACACAACTAGGAAAATGTAAATACCAGACCAAATATAACTTTACATCCGTATACTACATAATGAGGGCATGTTGACTGTTTTCAACCTCTGCCAGGAAAATCATAATGATAGGGTCTTCATAATTGGAGTCAAAATAATATTTCCCAACATAAACTCTTACGAGGTGTTTGAATTTGACTTATTTGTTTACTGAAGTTTAAACGGACTCTGTCGTCAAGTACAGAACTCCTTCCTCTCCCACAGCCATACTCAATGAAGATACTGACAGAGATGAGAGTGCAGAACAACTTTAATGACATAGACATCAATTTAATGCAATTACAAGCATGGCGTTTATGGGGCAGAATTTCCCACTTTAAACACAGAGCTAGCCAATGTCTGAGTCTGAGAATCAGGTATCAACACTGGAAATACTGATAGCTTTCTACTTTAGCATGTAAGTTGTTTTGTAATGTCTGTTCTACAGGTGTTATTTACATTTCCCAGCTAGCAAGCACTTATCGGACCTTGTGGCTGGCACTGAAAATCAAAAATACACTATATGACCAAAAGTATGTGGACAACTGTTCGTTTGAACATCTCATTCCAAAATCATGGGCATTAATATAGAGTTAGTCCCCTCTTTGCTGCAATAACAGCCTCCACTCCTCTGGGAAGGCTTTCCACTAGATGTTGAACCATTGCTGTGGGGACTTGCTTCCATTCAGCGACAAGAGCATTAGTGAGGTTGGGCGCTTATATTGGGCAATTAAGCCTGGCTCTCAGTCAGCGTTCCAATTCATCCCAAATGTGTTCGATGGGGTTGAGGTCAGGGCTTTGTGCAGGCCAGTCAAGCTCTTCCACACCGATCGACAAATCATTTTTGTATGGACCTCACCTTGTACACAGGGGAATTGCCAAGCTGAAACAGGAAAGGGCCCCAAACTGTTGCCACAAAGTTGGAAGCACAGAATTGTCTAAAATGTCATTGTATGCTGTAGTTAAGATTTCCCTTCACTGGAACTAAGGGGCCTATCCCGAACCATGAAAAACAGCCTCAGACCATTATTAGTTGTTTTTATTACACAATTTTTACGCGCTACGCGGTTCAGCACATGGTGGTCCCGTTCAGTTGACCGGAGCATCTCTAACAGGGCAGACATTTGACAAACTGACTTGTTGGAAAGGTGCCACGTTGAAAGTCACTGTGCTCTTCAGTAAGGCCATTCTACTGCCAATGTTTGTCTATGGAGATTGCATGGCGGTGTGCTCAATTTTATACACCTGTCAGCAACGGGTGTGGCTGAAATAGCCGAACCCACTAATTTGAAGGGGTGTCCACATATCTTTGTACATATCACGCATCTTTACTTGACCTAAAAATATATTTTATGACTTGAAACATGAACTTTGCACCATAAAGCACAAATAGTCCTATAATAAACATGTCTATTTACCATATTGTATGACCACTTCTGTCAATCATAAATGAAAGCTGATCCATGAATGTGTCATGCTTAGCAGTAAAGGTTATGAATCAGCGATATATCATCTGATCAACTATGACTCTGACTGGGCAGATGATGTTGCTGTCATTAAAGTCAACTGTGTAGTTCAGTTGAGATGATGTCGGTATGTTTTGCGCAGATAAATAGGGATAACATACTGTAGGTGTATGTTTAGATATGAATTTAAACATTCAAATGGAACAGCAGGAATCCGTTGGAAACACCCACCACAGTTGCCATGAGTGACTCTCCTGCTGCCATGAATGGACAACAGAGTTCTACAGCATGTACAATACAACTACATTAATTAACAATAAACAGGACAGTTCACCGCTTTGATCCTTCAGTTAAACCTCTGAAAGTGTCTCTCATTAAGTGTCTCGTTATTTTCCTTTTCAAACAGTCCCCTCTCCCATTGTTGTGGGACGACCATACAGTGTGCTATTTGTCTAAAGGTCAATTTGACAAAAAAAAGGTGTCTTCTATCTTTTCATAAAACAGAACAGGTGTAGCATGGATCAGTGTCCCTGCAAACATGAATTCATCTGTATTTTTTTTTTTTTCTTAATGAATATTTAGCTCCTTTCTTCTTCTCTCACCGTGATTCACTGTGAGTGTTTGGCCAATAAAGCATGCTGTTTCCTTCATTTTGGCATGACATGAACATATACATTTTCTGCAAATGCTAGATGTTTATGTATATTGTAATTCAAAGATAAATTCATACAAGTTTTTGCTGCACTTGATTAATCTAAAATGGTTTTAACGGTCCAATGTAGACATTTTAATTTCAATATCAAATCATTTCTGGGTAACAATTACAGTTGAAGTCGGAAGTTGACATACACATAGGTTGGAGTCATTAAAACTGATTTTTCAACCCTCCACAAAATTCTTGTGAACAAACTATAGTTTTGGCAAGTCGGTTAGGGCATTTACATTGTGCATGACACAAGTCATTTTTCCAACAATTGTTTACAGACAGATTATTTAATTTATAATTCACTGTATCACAATTCCAGTGGGTCAGAAGTTTACATACACTAATTTGACTGTGCCTTTAAAGAGCTTGGAAAATTCCAGAAAATGATGTCATGGCTTTAGAAGCTTCTGATAGGCTAATTGACATCATTTGAGTCAATTGGAGGTTTACGTGTGGATGTATTTTAAGGCCTACCTTCAAAGTCAGTGCCTCTTTGCGTGACATCAAGGGAAAATCTAAAGAAATCAGCCAAGACCCCAGAAAAAAAACTGTAGACCTCCACAAGTCTGGTTCATCCTTGTGAGCAATTTCCAAATGCCTGAAGGTGCCACGTTCATCTGTACAAACAATAGTACACAAGTATAAACACCATGGGACCACGCAGCCATCATACCGCTCAGGAAGAAGACGCGTTCTGCAAATCAATCCCAGAACAACAGCAAAAGGACCTTGTGAAGATGCTGGAGGAAACAGGTCCAAAAGTATCTACATCCATAGCGAAACGAGTCCTATATCGACATAACCTGAAAGGCCGCTCAGCAAGGAAGAAGCCACTGCTCCAAAACCACCATAAAATAGCCAGACTACGGTTTGCAGCTGCACATTGGGACAAAGATCATACTTTTTGGAGAAATGTCCTCCGGTCTGATGAATCAAGAATAGATCTGTTTGGCCATAATGACCATTATGTTTGGAGGAAAAAGGGGGAGGCTTGCAAGCAAATAACACCATCCCAACCATGAAGCTTGGGGGTGGCAGCATTATGTTGTGGGGGTGCTTTGCTGCAGGAGGGACTGGTGCACTTCACAAAATAGATGGCATCATGAGGCAGGAAAATTATGTGGATATATTGAAGCAACATCTCAAGACAAGTTAAAGTTTGGTCGCAAATGTGTCTTCCAAATGGACTATGACCCCAAGCATACTTCCAAAGTTGTGGCAAAATGGCTTAAGGACAATAAAGTCAAGGTGTTGGAGTGGCCATCACAAAGCCCTGACCTCAATCCCATACAAAATGTGTGGGCAGAACTGAAAAAGCATGTGCGAGCAAGGAGGCCAACAAACCTGATTCAGTTACACCAGCTCTGTCAGAAGGAATGGGCCAAAATTCACCCAATTTATTGTGGGAAGCGTGTGGAAGGCTACCCAAAACGTTTGACCCAAGTTAGACAATTTAAAGACAATGTTACCAAATGGGTAACCCAGTGGGAATGTGATGAAAGAAATAAAACGTTCTCTCTACTATTACTCATTCTCTCTACTAAAGTTGTGATCCTAACTGACCTAAGACAGGGAATTTTTACTAGGATTTAAATGTCAGGAATTGTGAAGAACTGAGTTTAAATGTTTTTGTCTAAGGTGTATGCAAACTTCCGACTTCAACTGTATGTGCCTCATTCTGATTGTTTTCAATTAAAATAAAGAAAACATTTAAACTGTAAAAAATTAAAATAAAATATCATATTTTTATGTAAATCCAACAAGAAGGATATTCTAAATATAATAAACTTCACTTTTATTGTGAAGTGAAGAACTCAAATATATGAAGTGCAAACAACTAACTGGATCTCAAAAATGTCTTTCATTCTGTTTCGTCCGTTATTGGAATGAGACCAAGGTGCAGCATGGTAAGCGTACAGCTTTCTTTATTTTGATGAACACCAAAAAAACAACAAAAGATAAACGAACATAACGTTCTGCAGGCTACACAGTAACTGTACAAAAACAAGACCCCACAAACTCAGGTGGAAAACAGGCTGCCTAAGTATGATCCCCAATCAGAGACAACGATAGACGACTGCCTCTGATTGGGAACCATACCCGGCCAACAAAGAAATAGAACACATAGATTTGCTCACCCAAGTCACACCCTGACCTAACCAAAAAGAGAATAAAAAAAGGCTCTAACGTCAGGGTGTGACACATTCAACTTAATTTTATCAGGTTTAGAAGTGTTTTTGTTTGTTTGACCTGCCTAAACCCCTCAAGTCCCAGAACTAATGTTATAAGTTTGATATACTTAATGTAATCAGTTACAAAACCAATATTATATGTTTAATTTGCTGAATTTACTCAGTATCGTAATTTATATTCTATGGTTTATCTTCAAATGTTATTTGTGGTACTCAGGTTAGTAAAATGTATTTAAATTGGGTTCCTACTACTCAAATATATACTCACAACTATATTTAAAAATCTGATGCAAATAGTTACCTCAATATATTTGGGATAATTTACCAAAAAATATTATTTCAATACAAGGGAATATGCAAAAAGAAACAACAGTGTTCAACTTCAAAACTTCAGCACCTTTATTTTGAATAAAATAAATGTTATCATTTCATCATTTCTTCAAACTTTAATCTCAAATTACCCCTTAAACTCTAGTCCTTGGGCATTTGTGGAGAGCCCATTATTTTGTCATCTTTAAGGATTCTAGGTATAACTACACCCTGACTGCTTTGGTAAAGTTACATCCAGATAGCTTGCACCTGACTACAAATTTTAGGTGATAGTTTGGGATTATCACCTTGACCTCGCATCTTGTACAGCTTGGCAAGAATTCTCTGGTGGTCCGTGTTTCCCTTAACAACAAAGCGACATTTTAACAGAAACGTAAATTGACCCTTTGTCTTCATAGACTTTACACAATGCACAATCTGAACTTTAGCTCAAATACAACCTCATTCAAACAGTTTTATATGAATCAAAACATGGGTTTTCAAAACATACATTGCACATATTGTTACAAAATATTTGCTCAATTGTCCCTTAAAACCTCTTTGGGCTGAGATCCCGCTAACGGGATTGATATGACAACAGCCAGTGAAAGTGCAGGGGGCCAATTTCAAACAACAGAAATCTCATAATTAAAATTCCTCAAACATACAAGTATTTTACACCATTTTAAAGATACGCTTGTTAATCCCACCACAGTGTCCGATTTCAAAAAGGCTTTACGACGAAAGCACACCGAACGATTATGTTAGGTGAGTGCCTAGTCACAGAAAAACACAGCCAATTTCCAGCGAAAGAGAGGAGTCACAAAAAGAAGGAATAGAGATAAATTAATCACTAACCTTTGATGATCTTCATCAGATGACACTCATAGGACTTCATGTTACACAATACATGTATGTTATGTTCAATAAAGTTCAAATTTATTAAAGAAATCTCAGTATACATTGACGCGTTATGTTCAGTAGTTCCAAAACATCTGGTAATTTTGCAGAGAGCCACATCAATTTACAGAAATACTCATAATAAACATTGATAAAAGATACAAGTGTTATGCGTAGAACTTTAGATAAACTTCTTAATGCAATCGCTGTGTCAGATTTCAAAAAAGCTTTATCGAAAAAGCACACATGCAAAAATCTGAGTACAGCGCTCAGAGACCAAAACAACCCAAACAGATATCCGCCATGTTGTGTAGTCAACAGAAGTCAGAAATAGCATTATACATATTCACTTACCTTTGATGAGCTTCATCACTCCCAGGAATCTCCATTCCACAGTAAATGTTTCATTTGTTCGACAAAGTCCATAATTTATGTCCAAATGCCTCCTTTTTTTTCGCACATCATGACGCGCGATCACTAGGTGCAGACGAAAAGTCAAAACGTTCCGTTACAGTCCGTAGAAACATGTCAAACTATGTATAGAATCAATCTTTAGGATGTTTTTAACATAAATCTTCAATAATGTTCCAACTGGAGCATTCCTTTGTCTGTAGAATTGCAATGGAACGCAAGCTAACTATCAGGTGAACGCGCGTGGTTAGCTCATGCCTCTCTGGCAGACCTCTGACTCATTCCCCGCTCATTCACCCCCACTTCACAGTAGAAGCATCAAACAAGGTTCTAAAGACTGTTGACCGCTAATGGAAGCCCCAGGAAGTGTAATATGACCCCATAGACACTGTGTATTCGATAGGCAAGGAGTTGAAAAACTACAAACCTCAGATTTCCCACTTCCTGGTTGGATTTTTTCTCAGGTTTTTGCCTGCCATATGAGTTCTGTTATACTCACAGACATCATTCAAACAGTTTTAGAAACTTCAGAGTGTTTTCAATCCAAATATACTAATTATATGCATATATTAGCAACTGGGCCTGAGTAACAGACAGTTTACTCTGGGCACCTTATTCATCCAAGCTACTCAATACGGCAAGTTAAACTGACTCCTTACGCACTAGTGAAGCCCATATGGACATATTATTTTGACAGGTATAAGCATTCTGGGTATAACCCCAGCGTGCCTCCATAGGTAAAGTCATATCCAGACAGCTTGCACCTGACAAATAATCTCAGATATCCACTAGTGCATATGGAGTAAGTTTTAAAACAAAGCTGTTTTTTAAACAGTAATTGACAATGTCTCATATGATTTCACCGGACAAAGAGCAGCATGTAAACTGTAGCTCCTTAAACACCTAGCAACTATTTTTTCATCTTACTGAGTAGGGTTTAGACCACAGTTTGTGAGTGGCCCTTTGAGAGATCTCATCGATATCTTTAGAAATATCTGAAAACAAGTAACTTCACCTTTAGAGCTTGGATCCGTGGGGAGGTTCTGAGATCATCAAGTTCCGAGAATACTTTTTGGAACACCTCAAAGGTATATTTCAGTTCTTTGGGGTACCTTAGGTTTAAGCCATAGATGAGGCCAATAAGCAACACACATGACCGTGTAAGACTGGGAATACCAGCCAGGACCTCTGCTCCTTCGATGCAGATCCCATGCTCTATATTCTGGTGCAGATCCCATGCTCTATATTCTGGTGCGGATCCCATGCTCTATATTCTGGTGCAGATCCCATGCTCTATATTCTGGTGCAGATCCCATGCTCTATATTCTGGTGCAGATCCCATGCTCTATATTCTGGTGCAGATCCCATGCTCTATATTCTGGTGCAGATCCCATGCTCTATATTCTGGTGCAGATCCCATGCTCTATATTCTGGTGCAGATCCCATGCTCTATATTCTGGTGCAGATCCCATGCTCTATACTCTGGTGCAGATCCCATGCTCTATATTCTGGTGCGGATCCCATGCTCTATATTCTGGTGCAGATCCCATGCTCTATATTCTGGTGCAGATCCCATGCTCTATATTCTGGTGCAGATCCCATGATCTATATTCTGGTGCAGATCCCATGCTCTATATTCTGGTGCAGATCCCATGCTCTATATTCTGGTGCAGATCCCATGCTCTATATTCTGGTGCAGATCCCATGCTCTATATTCTGGTGCAGATCCCATGCTCTATACTCTGGTGCAGATCCCATGCTCTATATTCTGGTGCAGATCCCATGCTCTATATTCTGGTGCAGATCCTTCAAAGTGAACACTTTCATCACATGCTGAACAAGGTCCTCTCGGATCATGGTGTCGTCAGCATCCTGAGTGAAAAAATTAAGAAATAACAGACTAGGCTATTACATTAACTGTGCAACTTGAGAGGAGGGAGAGGGAAAGAAAGGAAGATACCTCATTTAGAGATAAATAATAAAACAAAAATAAAAACCTTTACCTTGTATTCTGTGATACAGATCACACTGTCTCTTCTTTCCTGGATGGTGTCGCACTGTAATATGATGTTATACAAATATTTGCATTTAATACCGGCAACTAAATACACAGTATAACCTAAATACTATTGTGAAGGTGTTACTGTGCATACCCCGTACAGAACTTCAAGGATGTTCTGCATGTCCGCCTTTACAGCACCTCCTTTGGACTTAAATAAGTCCAATAGATTTGGTGTATATTCATCCAGATTCTGGATAAAGGTGGACTCAAGAGCAACAGTTGTAATTCTTTTGAACTCTTCCTTAATCTGAGTGAGTGAGAGAATTCTGCATATTAATTGTAGATTAGAATATTAGGTCAAGACAACAAAAAATATTTAAATCAATATACAATTTTTACCTACATTGACTATTTTCATTTAGCTGTATTTTTTACCTGAGTGGGCTCAAACAGGGCTGGCCATTTTCTTTGAAGTCCTTCACAGGAAGGGCCTGAATGACATCTTGTCTTTTATATGAGAAGGTCTTTGCCATTTTGGCACTCACAATGTTGTGGATGTCACGTATTTGTACTTCTCCCAGTAGCTCCACTTGCTCCCTCTCCAGGGTCTCATCTGTTTCTCCAGCAGGGTGGGGTGGGAGGTCATTTACCTCCGTCTTCTTTGTTCTTGGCAATGGGCCTGTCCTCTGGTGATTTTCTCTTAACAGAGTTCACTTTCAGTTCTGGGCAACCAATTCCTCTCTGTTTCGATCTGTAATTGCCCATCTTATCCTTCAGGCTGGTTTGCCATCCGTACAGGCCTGAGAAGGACCCAGGCTCTTTAAGACATGGGTACTTTTTTACCAAAGCTTCTGTAACCTGACAAATATGTAGACATGATGGATAGGCTGTTAACTGGAAGATCCTTTCAGTTTTTCCAGGATGTCTGATTTCACAGACAGGTTGTTGAGTAGTGTTCCATCTTTCATGTGTGCTTCATTAGCTGCCTCAAGAATGAGCTCTGTATCATAAGCAAAGCGAGGAACTTCAGACTCAGATGGCCACGGACTGGAGTGTTGGGAAGAGGTACTTTCTGGAGAGGACAATATCACAGTATCACGTGATCCAAGGGAGCCCCTCTCATCCGATGTCTCTGTGGAGCTGTTATTGAGTTCTTGTCCATTTCAGGTAATAAGAAGTGGGCGGTCAAGGTCAACAATTTTTGATGGTGTCTTTATCCTTTAGGTCTTCAGTATCAAGCAAAG
The DNA here is from genome assembly GCF_013265735.2 of Oncorhynchus mykiss. Classification (NCBI taxonomy): domain Eukaryota; kingdom Metazoa; phylum Chordata; class Actinopteri; order Salmoniformes; family Salmonidae; genus Oncorhynchus; species Oncorhynchus mykiss. The sequence continues at coordinate 69,639,370 of NC_048572.1, forward strand.
AAAATAACTGATCTCCAAATTCACTGTCCATGTACTGTAGAACAAATTGTTTTTGAAGCTGAAATGTCTCAGAAGGATTCCAGAAGGCAATGTTAGCTTACCGATATCAGGGCCCTCCAATAGGACCCGTAGCCTGGCAGACATTTCTGTTCTGTTGTAGTGAAAGTGATCCTGTCAAGAAAAAAATGCATAAAAGTTATCAAATGGGCATGGTGTCAAACATGGGTATCCCATTAAATCGATATCAAGTGCTGCTTACTAGATCTCATAATAATAAAAAACCAAAGCATTTCTATTCTATACCAAATACTACATTTGGCATGAACTCTATGAACAATGCATTGTTTTTAAACCCATGTATAAATACACCACATTTAAAACTATTCAATCTTAAAAGATTTTTACCTAATATTGCAGGCAAATATTCATGGTTATGGTTAGCATGCGCTTTTGGCCAACAGTGTATGCTGTTAGTGGGTAGATGTCTGCCAATTCCTTTTGCTCAATGACCTTAAGCTTCTGTGTGGATTCCAGCTCAAATCCCCTACGGTGCTCATTATACCAATCATTCTGACACTTGCCAATAAAAGCAAGTTCACCATGAACAACGACCATTAGAAGTATTTCAACAAAGTCTGGTAGACCTCCAGTGGATCTGTAGGTTAGGATCATTCCAACCGAGTAGTTAGTACCACACTGGAAAGTGTGTTTGCCATCTGAACAAAATGATTTGATGCTTAACTGAAAGAGACAGCAAAATGTTTCGATAGCTTTTGGTCTGTTGAACAATCCGCTTTAAAAAGCTGTGTTTAGCTTCAAAGCGCATAGTCCACAAATCCATAAGGGGTCCAAATGTTTTTATCAGCTGCGGGTAGTGTTCAATGAAATGATGTTTCGTGATAAGACTATCCTGGGGATAAACCTCTAACAATCTATGCCTGTGCTCAGATATCTTGCTGTCAAGGTACCAAATTGATTCTTCTATGTGAATTGGCGAAACCACAAGTTCAACCATATCTTTGAAGTCCATACGAATTTCCCATGATGGTTCACCTACAGGTATTTTAGTTCCTGTAATGAATGGAAGCAGACGCAGTAGGCACCAGTTGTCATGAGCATTTCCTCGAATACTTATTTTCCTTGGATTCATCAAGTCAAGAGGAATTGATTGTGGGCAGTCAGTTTTATCACTCCACTTATAGGGGAACTGTGTGATACGATTGTTGAGTTCCAACAGAGTAAAATATTTATTCTTGATTAAAACTTTTAAGCCAATGCCAGTCCCAGAGGCAGGATTCCCTCAAAAAAGTCATGTAGCACATCTGGTGGATAGCCAGACATCACATCAAAATGTTTATATTTTTCAGTCAAAGCACACTGCTTTTTCACATTATAGCAATGTATTAAGGTGGGATTTTCTAAAACTGTCTGTATTTGTTCTTGGTTGGAATGCCCCAGTTCTCACTTCTTTTACCTGGATCTCAGACAGCTCAGCCAAACAGAACCTGCGTTGCACTAAAACTTTCTACAAATCCACCAATAGTGTGGGCTCAAGATGATCTGCCGCCACACAAACAACAATGACATTCAGTGTCTTTCCCAGCACAGGAATAAAAAGTCCTTCCTCCTCCAATTGTGCAAGATCTTTCAAAAGTGTCTCTAGCACCTTCCCATATCCATATGTTTCAACATCAGCAGCCTTGCAGAGAACAGCTAAGTAAATAGACTTGAGTGCAGACCTAAACAGTAATGGGACATTTGCCAAAACCCAATAGACTCCTGTGATTTTGTGCTTTTCGCGGGATGTTCCAAGGGGATTGCACACTTTAAAGTCATCAACATAGAGAACGAAAGATAGGGTTAATTCATCTCCTGATGAACAGTCATTTTCTTTAAAATGGATGCCATCATAAAAAGACTAATATCGAGAAAAACTCATAGGCCTACTTTTTAAAGCTTTCTCCTGAATGTCCTTGTTGCTCAATACTTGTAACAGTGACTGCAGAATAGGAACATACTGACAGCTTCTTAATTTCTTTGCATCAAGTACAGTGGGGCAAAAAAAGTATTTAGTCAGCCACCAATTGTGCAAGTTCTCCCACTTAAAAAGATGAGAGAGGCCTGTAATTTGCATCATAAGTACACTTCAAATATGACAGACAAAATCCAGAAAATCGCATTGTAGGATTTTTTATGAATTTATTTGTAAATTATGGTGGAAAATAAGAATTTGGTCACCTACAAACAAGCAAGATTTCTGGCTCTCACAGACCTGTAACTTCTTCTTTAAGAGGCTCCTCTGTCCTCCACTCGTTACCGATATTAATGGCACCTGTTTGAACTTGTTATCAGTATAAAAGACACCTGCCCACAACCTCAAACAGTCACACTCCAAACTCCACTATGGCCAAGACCAAAGAGCTGTCAAAGGACACCAGAAACAAAATTGAAGACCTGCATCAGGCTGGGAAGACTGAATCTGCAATAGGTAAGCAGCTTGGTTTGAAGAAATCAACTGTGGGAGCAATTATTAGGAAATGGAAGACATACAAGACCACTGATAATCTCCCTCGACCTGGGGCTCCACGCAAGATCTCACCCCGTGGGGTCAAAATGATCACAAGAACAGTGAGCAAAAATCCCAGAACCACACAGGGGGACCTAGTGAATGACCTGCAGAGAGCTGGGACCAAAGTAACAAAGCCTACCATCAGTAACACACTACGCCGCCAGGGACTCAAGTCCTGCAGTGCCAGACGTGTCCCCCTGCTTAAGCCAGTACATGTCCTGGCCCTTCTGAAGTTTGCTAGAGAGCATTTGGATGATCCAGAAGAATATTGGGAAAATGTCATATGGTCAGATGAAACCAAAATATAACTTTTTGGTAAAAACTCAACTCGTCGTGTTTGGAGGACAAAGAATGCTGAGTTGCATCCAAAGAACACCATACCTACTGTGAAGCATGGGGGTGGAAACATCATGCTTTGGGGCTGTTTTTCTGCAAAGGGACCAGGACGACTGATCCGTGTAAAGGAAAGAATGAATGGGGCCATGTATCGTGAGATTTTGAGTGAAAACCTCCTTCCATCAGCAAGGGCATTGAAGATGAAACGTGGCTGGGTCTTTCAGCATGACAATGATCCCAAACACACCGCCCGGGCACCGAAGGAGTGCCATCGTAAGAAGCATTTCAAGGTCCTGGAGTGGCCTAGCTAGTCTCCAGATCTCAACCCCATAGAAAATCTCTGGAGGGAGTTGAATGTCCGTGTTGCCCAGCAACAGCCCCAAAACATCACTGCTCTAGAGGAGATCTGCATGGAGGAATGGGCCAAAATACCAGCAACAGTGTGTGAAAACCTTGTGAAGACTTACAGAAAACGTTTGACCTCTGTCATTGCCAACAAAGGGTATATAACAAAGTATTGAGATAAACTTTTGTTATTGACCAAATACTTATTTTCCACCATAATTTGCAAATAAATTCATTAAAAATCCTACATTGTGATTTTCTGTATTTTTTTCCTAATTTTGTCTGTCATAGTTGAAGTGTACCTATGATGAAAATTACAGGCCTCTCTCATCTTTAAGTGGGAGAACTTGCACAATTGGTGGCTGACTAAATACTTTTTTGCCCCACTGTACATATTCTACCGGCTCCACCACGGAAAATATTTTCTTGAAAAACGGCTTCCTCTTGTACGGTGTGGCGAGGGGTCCATCCAGCCCTAAAACTGTGCTCATGGGATTTGTCTCACAGACATCTTGAACCAAATCGAGATTATATAATTGTCAATAACACAGCCATGTTTCCTTGAACAGGAATTAAAAATGTATTTTATGACTGGACCTGACACAGAGCACGATATGAACTGCAGCTCCTCTACTACCTCATTTATACACTTGTTGTCACGAATATCACCAAAGGTGGCTCCCCTTCCTGTTCGGGTGGCGGTCGGCGGTCGTCGTCGCCGGCCTACTAGCTGCCACCATTCCCTTTTCCTTTTCGTTTGGTTTTGTCTAATTGTTTTCACCTGTTTCTTGTTGGGGTTTTGGGGTTGGTATTATTTAAGTTTGTTTAGCCCGCTTGTGTTTGTGCGGGCTTGTTGCTATGTACGTAGAGGTGTATTTTTCGCATTGGGTTTTCGCTGTCCGGGTTATTACCAGTGGTCCTTGGGTTGTATTTGATCCTGTGTTTTGGCTTCACCCATTTGTATGTGTTCCTGGTTGTTTTGGACATTAAAGCATTTTTCCCTCGTATCTTCTGCTCTCTGCGCCTGACTCCACACCTATTACTCTTCAGATGTTACACTTGTTTGACACGTTGTAAATACTTTCCAATTTGAGCAAAAGGTGACCATTTCTTTGTTCAATGTCATTTTGAAGTTCTGGTTCTGGTCATTTTGAAAGTTTCCTCCTCTTCATGGACTTGTGTATTTGAATGGTCAATATGTTTTTGTTTGACTCCAGTTCTACAGTCGCCCAGAGAATGAGGATTGTCTTTTCGGCTCCTATGAGATGCAAAGGTACCATATACATTTGTTCTAAATCCGCACTTGTCAAATACGCAGAGGACAGTTTCGTGTTTCTTTAGATGGTTTTCAAGGTTTTCAATAGTTTTCTATTGAAAAACTGCAAGCTCTGCAAATTTCACATTTAAAAGAAAAGACCTCTCCTGGCCTTACTGACTTGTCAGCTGCATGTTGCCTCGACAAATGTACCTCAAGGGAACCCCATGTTTTGAAGGAACAAATGCAATCTAGGTGGAGGCAGGGCAGAGGTTGATTATGACCATGTCTCAGTCTATAGTGCTTCAAATGTTCTGTTTGTTTGAAAGCAGCAAAACTGCAGATCTTACATTGCATGTCCCACCTGATCCCTATGGAATTAAGATAAAATCTAATATTTTTTTGTGTATACATAAGCATTAAACATTATTACTAACACATTCCATATGCTATCTCATTCTAAAATAAGGAAGACATACACATTATCAATACCTGCCTGGGCGACAACGAATTGTGTAAACCACTAATAGGGCCCTATGAAATCCATTTGCAGTTTTATTTTCCACAGTTCCGTGTTAACTTTTTGATGCCTAACGTGTTCAATCCATTTTGTTGATTTATAATACAGTATATATCTAATACCTATTATTCAAACTAATTTTGGGTTAGTGTAATAAAAATATCCTGTGTATCCTGTCCGAGGGGTACCGTGTATTCTGTTTAAATTTCTGGATTCCGAAATCATAGGGCCCTACAAGCCCTATTGTGAGCTACAATCAAAACACACATACATTTGAATATACTTACATACAGTGTCAATGTATTCTGGAAAATATGGTCTTTCCAGGTCTCAGGAATGTCCGAATACGTGAATACCTGTACCTAAAAAAGAGGAGATGTATTAAAATCTATGACAATGTCAGGAAAATAAAACTCGAATGACTTCAGCTTTAGATAGCTAAAAAAAAATGGACACATCGCAATCCTAGCTGACTTGGAAGAGCTGCTTGTTATCTATCTTACTAGCCAGCCCAGTTATTTAATTTAGCTAGCTTGGCTGTTAGATTATTGACTAGATAACTACTGCACAAGGTCAGCGTTTACAGTGCCCCCTGAACATGTTGTGAATACGTGAACAACAAGTTTTCTGCAAGGACAGGTGTACCTAGATAGCTAGTTGTAGCTAGATAACCTGGTGTAGTTAGCTAGATAGCTACGTATTGTTTGTTCCTGTCTCTGCCTGGCTAGGTTTCGTGGAAGGCAAGCATTAAAATGCAGGGGCACCATGTGTTCAGTTCTACTGTAATGTTTGCTGATGATGCATTTTTTGGTAAGCTAAGTAGGTAATGAACTCTCACTGTCAACTGCATTTATTTTCAGCAAACTTTACATGTGTAAATATTTGTATGAACATAAGATTCAACAACTAAGACATAAACTGAACAAGTTCCGCAGACATGTGACTAACATAAATGGAATAATGTGTCCCTGAACAAAGGTGGGGTCAAAATCAAAAGTAACAGTCAGTATCTGGTGTGGCCACCAGCTGCATTAAGTACTGCAGTGCATCTCCTCCTCATGGACTGCACCAGATTTGCCAGTTCTTGCTGTGAGATGTTACCCCACTCTTCCACCAAGGCATCTGCAAGTTCCCAGACATTTATGGGGGGAATGGCTCTAGCCCTCACCCTCCGATCCAAGGCATGCTCAATGGGATTGAGATCCGGGCTCTTTGCTGGCCATGGCGGAACACTGACATTCCTGTCTTGCAGGAAATCATGCACAGAACGAGCAGAATGGCTGGTGGCATTGTCATGCTGGAGGGTCATGTCAGGATGAGCCTGCAGGAAGGGTACCACATGAGGGAGGAGGGTGTCTTCCCTGTAACGCACAGCATTGAGATTGCCTGCAATGACAACATGCTCAGTCTGATGATGCTGTGACACACCGCCCCAGACAATGACGGACCCTCCAGATCCAAATCGATCCCGCTCCAGAGTACAGGCCTCGGTGTAACGCTCATTCCTTCGACAATAAACGTGAATCCGCCACTCGTCAGTGAAGAGCACTTTTTGCCAGTCCTGTCTGGTTCAGCGATGGTGGGTTTGTGCCCACAGGCGACGTTGTTGCCGGTGACGTCTGGTAAGGACCTGCCTTACAACAGGCCTACAAGCCCTCAGTCCAGCCTCTCTCAGCCTATTGCGGCCAGTCTGAGCACTGATGGAGGTATTGTGGAGGTATTGTGGAATCCTGGTGTAACTCAGGCAGTTGTTGTTGCCATCCTGTACCTGTCCCACAGGTGTGATGTTCGGATGTACCAATGCTGTGCAGGTGTTGTTACACATGGTCTGCCATTGCGAGGACGATCAGCTGCCCGCCCTGTCTCTCTGTAGCGCTGTCTTAGGCATCTCACAGTATGGACATTGCAATTTATTGCCCTGGCCACATCTGCAGTCCTCATGCCTCCTTGCAGCATGCCTAAGGCACGTTCACACAGATGAGCAGGGAACCTGGGCATCTTTCTTTTGGTGTTTTTCAGAGTCAGTAGAAAGGCCTCTTTAGTGTCCTTAAGTGTTCATAACTGTGACCTTAATTGCCTACCATCTGTAAGCTGTTAGTGTCATAACGACCGTTCCACAGGTGCATGTTCATTCATTTTTTATGGTTCATTGAACAAGCATGGGAAACAGTGTTTAAACGCTTTACAATGAACATCTGTGAAGTTATTTGGACTTTTACAAATTATATTTGAAAGACAGGGTCCTGAAAAAGGGATGTTTCTTTTTTTGATGAGTTTGTGTTACGTAGCTATTTCGGTTAATATAAAACATACACAAAAATGACAAAGGTTAGAAACAGTGTGACGGTGATTAAATGCACTGCTAACTTACTAGCTAGTAGCTTGCCCACCACTAGTTATCTATACAGACATCACGGCCGTTAACTAGCTAGCTTATCAACGTGCAAACATAACATGCTCGGGCAATATAGCTAGCTAAAGGCTTTTCTTACTTTTTCCACACATATTTTCGAAATTTTGTTGAAAATATATGTGGAGAGATCCAAACTACATTCCGAGTTATAATTTGGTCCTTACCGGCCTGCTTGCTGCATGGCCATTCCAGAGGAGAAAGATCAAGACAGTCAGTTGAAATGTTCCAAACACATTTGATATTCAGAACTAGATTTAGCATGTCAGTCCAACCTAATAATGATGCTTTGAATATCATATTTTTAAGTTGTTGGTTGTTACTTAGAAATATTTGTTCTAATTTAGCAGCATATTACCTTGGATTTTAATTTGCAAATGCCAGTCTTTTTCAACACATATAAATTAAGCATTATATTCAAAAATTTAAGTAAAACCAAAAACCTATTCTTTTAATGAAAAATCATTATTTTCTTTTGCAATATTTACTTAAGCCCATGGGTCATTTTTTTACAGTGTAGCAAAGGGCAATCTCTCAAGCAAGAAATTTGCTACGACTGTCTGGGAGTGGTCTAGCCTGAGTACCATGCAGTCTCTATATCTGACATTCCACTGCTTGCCACTCCTTGTCATTGCCAAAGAGACTGGCCTTTGTTGTTCAACATGCAGACAGATTTACAACGCAGTTGCTGATTGGTAGTTGGAAACAACATTCACATTTTCCATGACAATGTTATGGAACATGGGGTGGGCGCAAATTTGCCACAATATAGAATTATAATTTTAAGAAGAACAACAAACAATACTGTTGTGCCCTTTTCGGTCATTCTCTTGTGAGAAAGCAGTGTCAATGCAAGATCATGTTGTTCAAAGTGGCTAGAGAGGACTCAGTAATGGGGGAAATAAATAATGATGAGGATAATATTAGCCTACAAGATTCAATCGAGCTACGTCTGCTTCAGTTGCATCCCATTAACAAGAGGAAAGAAACTCAAAACCGGTACCTGTCATCATTCCTCACATGTATGCCGATCATGACTTGTTTACATTTGTACATTTTGTTATGCTCATTTCAGTTCTATTATTTGTTCCTCCCTCCTCTCTTATTAAGAAAGGGAGTCCAGACAAGTATCTTTAGGAAATCATCTGAATGGACATAGAGAGAATTAACGAACTCACACACACACCCTAAAAGGACCCATCAATCAATGCCAACAGAGCACCTCACAAATCACATTTCTCATTTCCTAACAACATATTCAAAACCTAGGCACACATTCAAATCCATCAGAAAGTAGGTTACTTTATAGCACAATGCTAAAATAATGTTGCCTATCAAATTCATTGACAAGGAACGTTTGAAGGGGGGTGTTAGAGACTAGAGATGATGGTTAGGTAATTATAATGTGCCTTATTCCAGAGGAAGATTGCAAGGGAATTGTTTTTCCAAACTGCCGCCTGTTGTTATTATTATTTAATATTTTTCATTGAGTCTATGACGGAGACCAATTATTTAAATTGAGGAAATGTTTATGTTTTCATTTATTTAAATAGGCAAGTCAGTTAAGAACAAATTCTTATTTTCAATGAAGGCCTAGGAACAGTGGGTTAACTGCCTTGTTCAGGGGCAGAAAGACAGATTTTTACCTTGTAAGCGCAGGGATTTCGAGCTTGCAACCTTTCGGTTACTAGTCCAACGCTCTAACCACTAACCACCAGCTGCCGCCCCATCATAATGTGATCATCATGTGATCATAATCATTATTTTAGAAATCTACGTTAGAAGTCCCTCCTAATGAAAAGGACCACCATCCTGCTGATGTAACAGCACACTTGAACTTGGTATGCGTTAATTGATAAGAAAGTGAACTTACTATTTCCAAAAACGGGCTTAGTGGGGATTCCCTGCTATGTGATGTGTTACCTATGTTAACTGCCGGGGTTTCATTAAATAGGCCTATCCATTGGGCACGCACTGGTTGAATCAACGTTGTTTCCACGTAATTTCAATGAAATTACCTTCAACCAACCTGGAATAGATGTTGAATTGACATAGGGTGGCAGGGTACCCTAGTGGTTAGAGTGTTGGACTAGTAACCCCTAAGGTTGCAAGTTCAAATCCCCGAGTGGACAAGGTACAAATCTGTCGTTCTGCCCCTGAACAGGCAGTTAACCCACTGTTTCTAGGTTGTCATTGAAAATAAGAATTTGTTCTTAACTGACTTGCCTAGTTAAAAAAAATAGGCACTATTCTTTTGTTTTCCACATTTAATTAAACCGACGCAATGTTCAACTTCAATTCATTGGCACAAAACATGTGTCAGACAAAACATTTTTTTGGTCTCTGGCTTGCAGAGCACAGGTAGGGCTCACCTAAAGTCACTGTAATAGGCTATATATAGGCTAGAATATGAATGGTGGATTAATAGTCCAGCCCATGAATTAACTTCTTGCTTACACATCTCTGTCATCACTGTTCCCATCTTGTGCAATTCATGTATCTCCGCTGGCATTTCCACTGGGCTCTCTCTCTTCTATCTTCTCTGTATTCCTCTAATAGCTCTTGAACCAGTAGCCTAGCCCAATATGTAACCCAGAAGTATCCATATAGTTTGGTCACTTATTTTGAGGCATTTAAATATATATATATATATATATATATATATATATATATATAGTTGAAGTCAGAAGTTTACATACACCATAGCCAAATACATCTAAACTTTTTCACAATTCCTGACATTTAATCCGAGCAAAGAATCCCTGTTTTATGTCAGTTGGGATGACACTTTATTTTAAGAATGTGAACTGTCAGAATAATAGTAGAGCGAAGGATTTATTTCAGCTTTTATTTCTTTCATCACATTTCCAGTGGGTCAGAAGTTTACATACACTGAATTAGTATTTGGTAGCATTGCCTTTAAATTGTTTAACTTGGGTCAAACTTTTTGGGTAGCCTTCCACAAGCTTCCCACAATAAGTTGGGTGAATTTTGGCCCATTACTCCTGATAGAGCTGGTGTAACTGAGTCAGGTTTGTAGGTCTCCTTGCTCGCACATGCTTTTTTAGTTCTGCCCACACATGTTCTATAGGATTGAGGTCAGGGCTTTGTGATGGCCACTCCAAAACCTTGACTTTGTTGCCCTTAAGCCATTTTGTCATTGTCTATTTGGAAGACCCATTTGCGACCAGGCTTTAACATCCCGACTGATGTCTTGAGATGTTGCTTTAGTATATCCACATAATTTTCCTGCCTCATGATGCCATCTATTTTGTGAAGTGAACCAGTCCCTCCTGCAGCAAAGCATCCCCCAACATGATGCTGGCACTCCCGTGCTTCATGATTGGGATGGTGTTCTTCGGCTTGCAAGCCTCCACCTTTTTCCTCCAAACATAACTATGGTCATTAAGGACAAACAGTTCTATTCTTGTTTCATCAGACTGGAGGACATTTCTCCAAAAAGTACAATCTTTGCCCCCATGTGCAGTTGCAAACCAGTCTGTTTTTTTTATGGCGGTTTTGGAGCAGTGGCTTCTTCCTTGCTGAGCGGCCTTTCAGGTTATGTCGATATAGGACTTGTTTTACTGTGGATATGGATTATTTTGTACCTGTTTCCTCCAGCATCTTCACAGGGTCCTTTGCTGTTGTTCTGGGTTTGATTTGCACTTTTCGCACCAAAGTACGTTAATCTCTAGGAGACAGAACGTGTGCATCTCCTTCCTGAGCGGTATGACGGCTGCATGGTCCCATGGTGTTTATACTTGCATACTATTGTTTGTACAGATGAATGTGGTACCTTCAGGTTTTTGGAAATTGCTACCAAAGATGAACCAGACTTGTGGAGGTCTACAATTTATTTTCTGAGGTCTTGGCTGATTTATTTTGATTTTCCCATGATGTCAAGCAAAGAGACCCTGAGTTTGAAGGTAGGCTTTGAAATACATCCACAGGTACACCTCGAACTGACTCAAATGATGTAAATTTTACTATCAGAAGCTTCTAAAGCCATGACATCATTTTATCAAGAGGTTTATAAGCACAGTCAACTTAGTGTATGTAAACTTCTAACCCACTAGAATTGTGATACAGTGAATTATTGTCACGTTCGTCATAATGATCGGACCAAGGTGCAGCGTGGTATGTATACATTCTTCTTTATTATAAGAATAAACACTGAACAAACAAACAAAATAACAAAACGAACCGTGAAGCTAACATGAGTAGTGCAGACAGGCAACTAAACATAGAACAAGAACCCACAAACACAAAAGGGAAATGGCTACCTAAATATGATCCACAATCAGAGACAACGATAAACAGCTGCCTCTGATTGGGAACCATATCAGGCCACCATAGACATACTGGATACCTGGTGCCGGCACTGGTGGTACCGGGCTGGGGACACGCACCTCAGGGCGAGTGCGGGGAACAGGCACAGGACGTACTGGTTTGTGCAGACGCACCGGAGACACAGTACCCAGAGCCGGCGCAGGATATCCTGGTCCAAGGAGGTGTACTGGAGACCAGGAGCGCTGAGTCGGCACCATCCGTCCTGGCTGGATGACCATTCTAGCCCAGTAAATGCGAGGAGCTGGAATAGAGCGCACTGGGCTATGAGACACCGTGCACATCTCTGCATAACACGGTGCCTGACCAGTCACACGCTCCCCACGGTAAGCACGAGGAGTTGGCTCAGGTCTCCAACCTCACTCAGCCAATCTCCTCGTGTGCCACCCCAAAGAAACTTATTGGGGCTGCCTCTCGTGCTTGCCTCGTTTGTATTTCTCCTCGTAATATCGCCGTTCCGCTTTCGCTGCCTCTATTTCTTCCTTCGGAAGGTGATACTCCCCAGCCTGCGTCCAGGGTCCTGCTCCATCCAGGATCTCCTCCCATGTCCATTTCTCCATAAAACGCTGCTCCTCCTTACCACGCTGCTTGGTCCTTTTGTGGTGGGTTCTTCTGTCACGTTCGTTATACGAATGAGACCAAGGTGCAGCGTAGTATGCGTACATTCTTCTTTATTATAAGAATAAACACTGAACAAACGAACAAAATGACAAAACGAACCGTGAAGCTAATATGAGTAGTGCAGACAGGCAACTAAACATAGAACAAGAACCCACAAACACAAAAGGGAAAATGGCTACCTAAATATGATCCCCAATCAGAGACAACGATAAACAGCTGCCTCTGATTGGGAACCATATCAGGCCACCATAGACATACAAATACCTAGACCTACTAAACCTCTAGATATACAAAACCCCTAGACAATACAAAACTAGCATACCCACCCTCGTCACACCGTCACCTAACCAAAATATAAAGATACATTTGGCAGAAACTGGCCTCACAACCGCAGACCACCTATAACCACGCCAGCCCAGGACCTTCACACCCGGCTTCTTGACCTGCAGGATCGTCTGAGGCCAGCCACCAGGACAGCTGATGAAACTGAGGAGTATTTCTGTCTGTAATAATTCCCTTTTGTTGGGAAAAACTCATTCTGGTTGGCTTGGCCTGGCTCCCAAGTGGGAGCCACCCATGGCTGCGCCCCCGCCCAGTCACGTGAAATCAATAGATGTGGCCTAATTTATTTATTTAAAATTACTGATTTCCTTGAAATATGAACTGCAACTCAGTAATATCGTTGAAAATGTTGCATGTTGCATTTATATTTGTATTCAGTAATATTTTACAGGAAATAAGTATCTTGCTCTTTTTTCCTGGATATAAAATAGGCTACAGCAATCCCAAACTGGTGGGAAGGTTAGAATGGCGAGAGCTTCTCTGTTCTTCTCGAGACCAACGTTTATGTTTACAATGATATGCATTACCTCAGAATGCCCAATGTTAGAATGTTTCCAATCAAATTACAGAATTAAGTTAGAAAATGTTCCTATCAGTCAAATTTGCATAAACATTGTGATTGGATGATAGCTGTGAGGGTTATCGAATCATGATACATCCTCTGACCTCCTCGAGCTCATGAATGATTTACGAATGGCCAGTCTGACAAGGAGTGGCAAGGAGTGGAGTGTTAGCTAAAGAGTCTGGTAATTACCTGTTACTGGCAGAGAGGTTTGGAACTCTCTTTCTTATTGGTCCTACAGCTGCATCATCGAGAGCATCCGGACTGGTTTCATCACTGTCTGGTATGGCAACTGCTCGGTCTCTAGTCTTCAATAAAGACTTAGAGGTCGAGACCGAGTCTGCATCTCTCACATGGAGAGAGAAAGCCCTGCCTCCAGCTGTTTGCTTAGAAATTCTAGGGACAGTAAGGAGGACTGTGTCTTGTGACTGGAGGGTGCGTGTAGGTATGTACGGCAGGACCAAATCGGAAAGATAGGTAGGAGCAAGCCCATGTAATGCTTTGTAGGTTAGCAGTCAAACCTTGAAATCAGCCCTAGCCTTAACAGGAAGCCAGTATAAAGAGGCTAGCACTGGAGAAATATGATCACATTTTTTGTTTCTAGTCAAGATTCTAGCAGCCGTGTTTAGCACGAACAGAAGATTATTTAGTTCTTTATCCGGGTAGCCGGAAAGTAGAGCATTGCAGTAGTCTAACCTAGAAGTGACAAAAGCATGGGTGAATTTTTCTGCATAATCTTTGGACAGAAAGTTTCTGTTTTTTTGCTATGTTACTTAGATGGAAAGAAAGCTGTCCTTGAAACATTCTTTATATGTTCATCAAAAGAGAGATCAGGGTCCAGAATAATGCCAAGGTCCTTCACAGTTTTATTTGAGACGACAGTACAATCATCAAGATTAATTGTCAGATTCAACAGAAGATCTATTTGTTTCTTGGGAGATAGAACTAGCATTTCTGTTTTGTCCGAGTTTAAAAGTAGAAAATATGCCGCCATCCACTTCCTTATACAGTGGGGCAAAAAAGTATTTAGTCAGCCACCAATTGTGCAAGTTCTCCCACTTAAAAAGATGAGAGAGGCCTGTAATTGTCATCATAGTTACACTTCAACTATGACAGACAAAATGAGAAAAAAAATCCAGAAAATCATATTGTAGGATTTTTAATGAATTTATTTGCAAATTATGGTGGAAAATAAGTATTTTGTCACCTACAAACAAGCAAGATTTCTGGCTCTCATAGACCTGTAACTTCTTCTTTAAGAGGCTCCTCTGTCCTCCACTCGTTACCGATATTAATGGCACCTGTTTGAACTTGTTATCAGTATAAAATACATCTGTCCACAACCTCAAACAGTCACACTCCAAACTCCACTATGGCCAAGACCAAAGAGCTGTCAAAGGACAAAATTGAAGACCTGCACCAGGCTGGGAAGACTGAATCTGCAATAGGTAAGCAGCTTGGTTTGAAGAAATCAACTGTGGGAGCAATTATTAGGAAATGGAAGACATACAAGACCACTGATAATCTCCCTCGACCTGGGGCTCCACGCAAGATCTCACCCCGTGGGGTCAAAATGATCACAAGAACAGTGAGCAAAAATCCCAGAACCTCACGGGGGGACCTAGTGAATGACCTGCAGAGAGCTGGGACCAAAGTAACAAAGCCTACCATCAGTAACACACTACGCCGCCAGGGACTCAAATCCTGCAGTGCCAGACGTGTCCCCCTGCTTAAGCCAGTACATGTCCAGGCCCGTCTGAAGTTTGTTAGAGAGCATTTGGATGATCCAGAAGAAGATTGGGAGAATGTCATATGGTCAGATGAAACCAAAATATAACTTTTTGGTAAAAACTCAACTCGTCGTGTTTGGAGGACAAAGAATGCTGAGTTGCATCCAAAGAACACCATACCTACTGTGAAGCATGGGGGTGGATACATCATGCTTTGGGGCTGTTTTTCTGCAAAGGGACCAGGACGACTGATCCGTGTAAAGGAAAGAATGAATGGGGCCATGTATCGTGAGATTTTGAGTGAAAACCTCCTTCCATCAGCAAGGGCATTGAAGATGAAACATGGCTGGGTCTTTCAGCATGACAATGATCCCAAACACACCGCCCGGGCAACGAAGGAGTGCCTTCGTAAGAAGCATTTCAAGGTCCTGGAGTGGCCTAGCTAGTCTCCAGATCTCAACCTCATAGAAAATCTTTGGAGGGAGTTGAAAGTCCGTGTTGCCCAGTAACAGCCCCAAAACATCACTGCTCTAGAGGAGATCTGCATGGAGGAATGGGCCAAAAGACCAGCAACAGTGTGTGAAAACCTTGTGAAGACTTACAGAAAACGTTTGACCTCTGTCAATGCCAATAAAGGGTATATAACAAAGTATTGAGATAAACGTTTGTTATTGACCAAATACTTATTTTCCAACATTATGTTTCCGAATGACATCACCAAGAGGTAAAATATATAGTGAAAACAATAGTGGTCCTAAAACGGAGCCTTGAGGAACACTAAAATTTACGGTTGATTTGTCAGAGGACAAACCATCTACAGAGACAAACTAATATCTTTCCAACAGATCTAAACCAGGGCAGAACTTGTCCGTTTAGACCAATTTGGGTATCCACTCTTTCCAAAAGAATGTGGTAATCGATAGTATCAAAAGAAGCGCTAAGGTTTAGGAGCAAGAGGACAGATGCAGAGCCTCGGTGTGACTCCATTAAAAGGTAATTCTCCACCTTCACAAGTGCAGTCTCAGTGTTATGATGGGGTCTAAAACCAGACTGAAGTGTTTTGTATACATTGTTTGTCTTCAGGAAGGCAGTGAGCTGCTGCGCAACAGCTTTTTCAAAAAAAATTAAGAGGAATGGGAGATTCGATATAGGCCGATAGTTTTTTACATTTTCCGAGTCAATGTTTGGCTTTTTCAAGAGTCTTTATTACTGCCACTTTTAGTGACTTTGGTACACATCCGGTGGATAGAGAGCCGTTTATTATGTTCAACATAGAAGGGCCAAGGACAGGAAGCAGCTCTTTCAGTAGTTTAGTAGGGAAAGGGTCTAGTAATCAGCTTGAAGATTTGGAGGCCATTATTATTTTCATCAATGTGTCAAGAGATATACTATTAAAAACACTTGAGTGTCTCCATTGATCCTAGGTCCTGGCAGTGTTGTGCAGACTCAGGACAATTGAGCTTTGGAGGAATACTCAGATTTAAAGAGGAGTCCGTAATTTGCTTTTTAATGATCATGATCTTTTTGTGAAAGAAGTTCATGAATCACTGCTGAAGTGAAAGCCATCCTCTCTTGGGGAATGCTGCTTTTTAGTTAGCTTTGCGACAGTATACATTTTTTTGGGTGGAATTTTCTTATTTTCCTCAATTAATTGGGAAAAATAGGATGATGGAGCAGCAGTGAGGGCTCTTCGATACTGCACAGTACTGTCTTTTCAAGCTAGTCGGAAGACTTCCAGTCTTGGTGTAACGTCATTTCTGTTCCAATTTTCTAGAAGCTTGCTTCAGAGCTCGGGTATTTTCTGGAAGCTTGCTTCAGGGCTCGGGTATTTTCTGTATACCAGGGAGCTAGTTTTTTATGACAATTTATTTTTTGTTTTTAGGCGTGCGACTACATCTAGGGTATTGCGCAAGGTTAAATTGAATTCCTCAGTTAGGTAGTTAACTGATTTTTGTACTCTGACGTCCTTGGGTAGGCGGAGGGAGTTAGGAAGGGCATCTAGATATCTTTGGGTTGTCAGAGAATTTATAGCCCGGCTCTTCGTGATCCTTGGTTGGGTTCTGAGCAGATTATTTGTTGCGATTGCAAACGTGATAAAAGGGTGGTCCAACAGTCCAGGATTATGAGGAAAAACATTAAGATTTACAACATTTATTCCACGGGAAAAAACTAGGTCCAGATGACTGTGGCAGTAAGTAAGTCTGGAAACATGCTGGACAAAACCCACTGAGTCGATGATGGCTCCGAAAGCCTTTTGGAGTGCGTCTGTGAACTTTTCCATGTGAATGTTAAAGTCACAAAAAATTTGAATATTATCTGCCATGACTACAAGGTCTGATAGTAATTCAGGGAACTCAGTGAGGAACACTGTATATGGCCCAGGAGGCCTGTAAACCGTAGCTATAAAAAGTGATTGAGTAGGCTGCATAGATTTCATGAGTAGATTTTTGTAAATTGAAATTTGCTATCATAAATTTTAACAACACCTCTGCCTTTGGGGGATGTGTGGGGGATGTGGTCACTAGTGTAACCAGGAGGTGAGGCCTCATTTAACACAGTAAATTCATCAGGCTTAAGCCATGTTTCAGTCATGCCAATCACATCAAGATTATGATCAGTGATTAGTTAATTGACTATAACTGCATTGGAAGTGAGGGATCAAACGTTATGTAGGCCTATTTTGAGGTGAGATATCACAAGTCAGGCAGTCTTTTCAAACAGCTCTTACACTAAAAGGGCATTATTATAATTGTCACAATTTCACAGAATTAGTCCAACCTCATAGTGTGGAAATATATATAAAACGTTTTTTTGACTGAACTGGGCCTTTAAAATACACCAACCTATTTCCAGTGATTGTAAACATTTTGAGTTGAAAACAACATGATGTTCACCATCCATGGACATACCACAGATTATAGAATAGCCCATACCTAAAGTGCATTCTAAAATTGATTAAATCGTTTTTGAATACTTATATAAATGTGATATTTCAGTTTTCTGCCTCTTTTCACTTAAAGCTATTTGTCAATGGTCAATTGTCAATGGTCTTTCCTCTGGTGTTTCTCTGCCCTTCTGCCACGCCGGTTGTTGTTTTGTTGGCTGTTGTTGTCAAAAGGTTTCTGCTCGGCACTGAATGGAGATCAGTTTACAAAGCGTTTGTTTTGATCCCACTGCTGTAACGTGACGGGCCTGGAATGACATGAGGTCAGTCGACGGGAAGTGCTTTCATCACGCCTGCCTCTTTGATTCTGACCCTCCATTGTGTACACAGAGAGGACTTCACGCTTCTTGATTGGGTTCCAAGTTCATCTAATTCATTATATATTAGAAGCTGTCTTTCTGAGGAACACTTCTGTTGACATTGTAAGGTTAGGTATGTTATAGAATGTGTAGGTGCTAATTACCTTGAATGAACAAGGACAAAGACATCACCAATTTACAATGAAGGTGAGGTTGTAGAGCAGTCCCCCGCTGACAGCTTCTGTCAATCAAACAGCCAAAACTACGACAAAAACATCCCCTACGAGTACGGGGTTTGATGCTCTTGACCAAAAATGGGTACAATTTCAAGAAACAGGGAGCAAAGGAGGGTGTTAGGGAGGTTGAGAGGGGCAAGGGTCAGTGATGACGCTGTGACATCACAAGGGCAAGACTTCCTTTCCATTCTCCTGGCTTGCTCTGGTGCCCTTCCTTCACCTCTGATGTCACAGGCTCGATCAAAGGTAAGAGACGGACCAAAGACCTCATAGACAGGGACCCTCCCTTCCTCCCAC
Source organism: Oncorhynchus mykiss (assembly GCF_013265735.2). Taxonomy (NCBI): domain Eukaryota; kingdom Metazoa; phylum Chordata; class Actinopteri; order Salmoniformes; family Salmonidae; genus Oncorhynchus; species Oncorhynchus mykiss. Next base: position 69,658,183 of record NC_048572.1, read on the forward strand.
CCTCCCTTCCTCCCACCCTCCCTCCATCGCAGAGACTGAAATAGAAACACCAATTTACCCAGGCCCACTCCAACCCCCACGTAACCCCCCCTTCCAGTCCAGACCTGACAAACAGAGGGTGTAGAAAAGAAAACATCCTCTCTCAGTCACAGGCAGGCTGTCCCATTGCCAGGCCAGCTTCCTGGAAAAGGTAGAGCTCCATGGTCCCTAGCTCAGTGGCTGGACATTAACTTTCCTGATTAGAAACAGCAGACCAGGGCCAAAGCCAGGGACAGGATGTGACCAGCTTTCACTGTGTCTTTTACCACAACTAGACTGGAAATAACAGACTGAGACTGAAGGGAAGCATGAAGAGGGTCAGCTGATTTTGTTCTAATGAAATAATAGGGAATGATGTACAGGGATGAGTTTCCCAAAAGCTTCATAGCACTACTATCATCTGAAGTCCATTGCACAATATTAGTGCTACGAAGTTTTCAGGAAAAGCATCCCAGGGTGTTGAAGCTATTTGTGTTTTATGGTCAGTGCTGTGATTCCCAATATGAATGACATAAAGATTAATCATTAATAATGACACGATCATAACAATTGTTTATAGGCCTGTGTTTCCTGGGATTCCTCTTTTGAAAACAAGTTGCCTGGGCCTCCCAAGTGGCGCAGCGGTCTAAGGCATTCCCATGCTGTGCCACAACCGGAGTCCCATAGGGCCGCGCACAATTGGCCCAGTGTCGTCCAGGTTAGAGGAGTGTTTGGCTGGTGGGGCTTTACATGGCTTATCGCGCGACTCCTTGTGGCGAGCCAGGTGCCTGCAGGCTGACCCCGATCGCCAGTTGAACGGTGTTTCCACCGACACATTGGCTTCCGGGTTAAGCTGGCAGGTTTTAAGGAGCGCGATTAGGCGGGTCATGTTTCAGAGGACGTATGACACCACCTTGGCCTCTCCCGAGCCTGTTGGGGATGAGACAGAAAAGATCGAAGAAAAAGGGGGTAAAAAACAACAACAAAAAGGCTGACAGGGCTGTTCCTTGCCTGTACAGTATTTTAGCATGGAGAGAGGATGGGTTGGCCCTGGGTGAGATCACTGTTTGTGTCTCAGCTTGTTTCTGTCAGCATAGCGGCAGCAATCCCTCCTTCACGTTCTCCCTCTCCTAAATATGAGTGCTGATAGGGAGGCAGGCAGGCATTTGGCAGGTGTTTCAAACACAACAATATCTCAATCTTGCACTTCAAAAGCATGATAATTCTCACTTGAGGACCTCCTGATACCACAGTATATTGGTCTGCAGAATATTCTACAATTTAAGGGATTCTCCATTTGACACAATCATTGTTGAGGGAGATGAGGGTGTGGGGTAAAGACATTCCACAGAACCATCTTCTACTCGGCACACTACTGTAGCGTGGCCTGATTTGAGTCTGATCTAGAGTGACTTATCAGAGCTCTGCTGTGTTCTTCAAGTAGCTCTCATGTTCTCCGATTCTTTATCGCCAATGTTTATGTAGACAACTGATTTATGCCGTTTTATCTGATGACGCAGTATCTGATGGCTAGAGAATGATTCATTAAATGGGGTAGAACAGGCTCTCTCACGCACCTTTATGGCCAACCACAGAGGAGTAGGAAGGCTGATTACGCAACAGTCCCACAGCTCTGACACAGTCAGGAAGCCACGCCAACCAGACGACCAGGCCAGCTACTGACAGGTCCCCTTGGAGATTAGTTAGCATTCTCAGAATACAAAACAGCAGTTAGCATTTAAGATAGTAGAAGTGGCAATGCCATATAAGGGAAATATATAGCCATCTAAATTATGCCTATCTCCATAAACACAGCAGGTGACATACTGTCTAGACAGATCAAACACAGAATGCGTGTTCTCTTATCCGGATGATCACTGATATCTAAAGCCATGGTAAACAGTGGAGAAAATCACATCGCTGACATTGTTAGCATTCTTTTCACGCTGGGATTTCCACACACCAAAAAAAATCATTTTTAGTAGGAGAAGGGCAATAAATAAGAATGACAGTGTTTTATTTATAAAGCACATTTCTTGGTATGTGGTAAAATGTAGAGAGGTCCATATCTTAAACGATTCCTCATCTACTTCAATGCTTTCCAATAATATTCCCTTTAGTTTAGTGGAAGAGAGGGGGAAAAGAGAAAATTAAACCAGGAGCATAAGAGGGACATTGAGATTTTCACAGTTCAGTATCTTTGCTGAGGGATCAAGTATCAAACCTGTGTATTCCACACGACACAAGACCACTGAGATAGTCTATGCGAGCGTAGATCACCAATCCACGTTGTCACAGATAAGCATGTGTATCATAAGCATGTGAGGTTTCCTTCATGTTTATCTTTGTAGGTGTCTTTTGGTGTAGTCAAATAACAGGGATGCCAATGTAACTGTCACTCTGTTGTGGACAACTACACCTCTCAGTTTACCTCTCGTCACTCTCCCGAGCAGAGAGGTACCACATCAAACTAGTCAGAGGATCATAATGGAAGTTAGTTATTATTATTATATTTTGTTATATTTATTATATTTTGATTATGATATTTTGAATTAGGCACTGTATCCATATCTGCAGTGCTTTTTAAAAGCCCAGTGCAGTCAACAACCTGATTTCCCTGTGTTTTATTGTCACGTTCGTCGTAATGATGAGACCAAGGCGCAGCGTTAGTAGAGTTCCACATTATTTTAATAAACCGAAACTCATTGAACAAAAAACAACAACCAAACGAAAAGTGAAGCTACTGTTGTGCACTCAGGCTAAATGTCAACTAAATGTCGACAAGATCCCACACCAGAAAGTGAGAAAAAGGGCGGCCTAAATATGATCCCCAACCAGAGACAACGATAAACAGCTGTCTCTGATTGGGAACCGTACCAGGCCAACATAGACATACAAAACCCCTAGACATACAAAAACCCTAGACATACAAAAAAAACTAGAGTACCCACCCTAGTCACACCCTGACCTAACCAAAATATATAGAAAACAGGGATATCTAAGGTCAGAGTGTGACAATACCCAGACTCCCGGCCGCAAACCTGAACCTATAGGGGAGGGTCCGGGTGGGCATCTACCTTCGGTGGTGGCTCCGGTTCTGGACGCAGTCCCCGCTCCCTACACTGATCCCTCCGCTTCTGTGGATCTGGACCGTGGATCATCGCCGGAGGCTCAGAACTGGGCACCACCGCTGGAGGATCTGGACTGCAGCTTGTCGCTGGAGACTCCGGACTGGGGACCGTCGCTGGAGGTTCCGGACTGGGGACCGTCGTTGGAGGTTCCGGACTGTGAAATGTCGCCGGAAGCTCTGGACTGGGTACTGTCGCCGGAAGCTCTGGACTGGGTACTGTCGCCGGAAGTTCTGGACTGGGTACTGTCGCCGGAAGTTCTGGATTGGGTACTGTCGCCGGTACTGTCGCTGGGCTGTGAAGGCATACTGGCGATACAGTAAATAGAGCCGGAGCAGGATATCCTGGTCCGATGAGGTGTACTGGAGACCAGGAGCACTGAGCCAGCACAACCAGTTCTGGCTGGATGCCCACTCTAGCACGGCAAATGCGGGGAGCTGGAATAGAGCACATCCGGCTATGAATTATGAATGTGCACTGGAGACACCGTGCGCATCACTGCATAACAAGGTGCCTGACAAGTCACACGCTCCCCACGGTAAGCACAAGGAGTTGGCTCAGGTCTAAACCCTACCTTGGCCAATCTCCCCGTGTGCCCCCCCCAAAAAATATTTTCGGACTGCCTCTTGTGCTTGCCTCGTTGGTAATACTCCTCTTAACATCGTCGTTCCGCTTTCGCTGCCTCAATTTCCTCCCTCTGACGGCGATACTCCCCAGCCTGTGTCCAGGGTCCTGCTCCATCCAGGATCTCCTCCCAGGTCCATCCATCCTGAACACGCTGCTTGGTCCTTTTGTGGTGGGATCTTCTGTCATGTTTGTCATAATGATGAGACCAAGGTGCAGTGTGAGTAGAGTTCCACATAATTTTAATAAACCGAAACTCACTGAACAAAAAACAACAAACAACCAAACGAAACGTGAAGCTACTGTTGTGCACTCAAGCAACCAAATGTAGACAAAATCCCACACCAGAAAGTGGTAAAAAGGTCTGCCTAAATATGATCCCCAAACGATAAACAGATGTCTCTGATTGGGAACCATATCAGGCCAACATAGACATACAAAACCCCTAGACATACAAAAACCCAGACATACAACAAACCCTTTACATACAAAAACCTAGAGTACCCACCCTAGTCACACCCTGACCTAACCAAAATATATAGAAAACAGGGATATCTAAGGTCAGGGCGTGACATTTATATATATTTCCACACTATGAGGCTGGAATAATACTGTGAAACAGTGAAAATTATGATGATGCGCTTTTAGTGTAAGAGCTGTTTGAAAAGACTGCCTGAAATATCAGCCTGTTTTGGTGGGATGGAGTTTTGGCCTGCCTGGTGACATCACCAGGCAGGCAGTCAGTTAGTTTTTTTTAAACCTTTATTCAACTAGGCAAGTCAGTTAAGAACAAATTCTTATTTACAATGACGGCCTACACCGACCAAACCGGGACGACGCTGGGCCAATTGTGCACCGCCCTATGGGACTCCCAATCATGGCCAGTTGTGATACAGCCTGGACTTGAACAAGGGTGTCTGTAATGACACCTCAAGCACTGAGATGCAGTGCCTTAGACCGCTGTGCCACTCGGGAGCAATACAAGAAGAGTTCCAAGTTTGAGTTTTCCCCTCCCCACTAAGACCACTCCCAGACAGTCCTACTTACGTTTTTTCTTGAGATAATGCTCTTTACTAAGATGCTATTTTGGTTTATTTTTGACAATTTTAGTAAGGTATTTAATTGTTACCCAGAACTGATTTCATATTGAGATAAAAAGTCTGCATTGGACCATTAAATAATCAACATCTGTCAATCAGTGAGTTAACCAATCCATCATAATCTGCAGTATCCAAACAATGATGGGTCTAGTCATGAGCTGTGATATATGTGACACGTGACAGACAGAGAGTATCACTGGTAGTGAAACATTTCAAGCTTTTATTTGCATATATTTTACACCTTTCAAGTAGAAATTTGACATACACTGCAATTAACTTTTCAGTTTGCTTCAATCAATGGATTGACATGATATGTTTGTCAATTGTCGTCATACACTAGACTAGAAAGCATATTTTTCAAAACTGTTATGATTGGATCATTGCCACATTTCTATTCAGAACAAGCAGCTTGCAGGTATCTTTTCACAATAGAGAAGAGTACCAGTGGTAGTTAGATATAATACTTTACATGAGTTATGGCTTTGTATTGTTTCCATAATATCATATTACCACAGTCCATGACCAAGCCAACCAAAGAGGAGGCCCAGGTTGAGGCATGGAGGCAGAGTCTGCATCACATTGCTGTGTGGTGGCATTCCTTTCACTGACGTTCGTGATGAAGTTTGTAACCTGACAATGGTAACCGCCCAACATACAGTACAGTAAATCATATATCAGTATTAGGGGGTTAGAGAGTAGGGAGGGAAGATTCTTTCAGCAACTAACAATAAAATGTACAGTTATTTTTAAACAACCAAAACCAGCCACAGAAACATTGCTCAGGTGTGAAGCGACGCAAACACACCCAGACTAAAACATTGTGTTCTATTCACAAACAATTCTAAACCTACACACGCATACACTGACATGTAAGCGTACAAAACAACACATTGCATTTCAAGCTTCTGCATGCTCTGCATACTAGGTGTAGTTTTAGTCGACTTACATGTCATCATCTCTACAGATATTCATAAAAACACCCAACGTCTGCCTTTCTATGACTGTGACCTACCTTGGTTAAATTCTCCAGGAAGTTAGCTAGCTACACACACACACACACACGCGCGCGTGTGCGCGCGCACACACACAAGTATACTGTTCACAAACAGATCAACCCAGAGTCTTTTTGAAGTCTACTACAGGGAAACAAAGATGTGGTAAGTAGTACGGGTGGGTGTAGTTCTCATCGACATCTTCCATGTCACTCATAGTGAAGAGTATCCATAATCATTTATTGTTCATAATATTGTAAGACTGCAGATTGAAGTTGCTGATGATTGTTGACAAGTATCTATAATTGGAATGTCACGTGAACAGACTGAGATGGTTGACTTCTGAGAATAAACTTTGTGTTACAATGAGGGGATTGGAACCGGTTCGGGGAACAGAACCGGAAACCGGAATATTATGAAATGTTTTGAGTTTGAGTTTGATATGAGTCTGTAATGAGAGTTTACAGTCTAGCCAGACACCTAGGTACTTATAGATGTCCACATATTCTAGGTCGGAACCATCCAGGGTGGTGATGCTAGTCGGGCGTGCGGGTGCAGGCAGCGAACGTTTGAAAAGCATGCATTTGGTTTTACCAGCGTTTAAGAGCAGTTGGAGGCCACGGAAGGAGTGTTGTATGGCATTGAAGCTCTTTTGGAGGTTAGATAGCACAGTGTCCAAGGAAGGGCCAGAAGTATACAGAATGGTGTCGTCTGCGTAGAGGTGGATCAGGGAATCGCCCGCAGCAAGAGCAACATCATTGATATATACAGAGAAAAGAGTCGGCCCGAGAATTGAACCCTGTGGCACCCCCATAGAGACAGCCAGAGGACCGGACAACATGCTCTCCGATTTGACACACTGAACTCTGTCTGCAAAGTAGTTGGTGAACCAGGCAAGGCAGTCATTAGAAAAACCGAGGCTACTGAGTCTGCCGATAGAAATATGGTGATTGACAGAGTCAAAAGCCTTGGCCAGGTCGACGAAGATCGCTGCACAGTACTGTCTTTTATCGATGGCGGTTATGATATCGTTTAGTACCTTGAGCGTTCCTGAGGTGCACCTGTGACCGGCTCGGAAACCGAGATGCTCAGTGATCTGTTTATTGACTTGGCTTTCGAAGATCTTAGATGGGCAGGGCAGGATGGATATTGGTCTGTAACAGTTTGGGTCCAGGGTGTCTCCCCCTTTGAAGAGGGGGATGACTGCGGCAGCTTTCAAATCCTTGGGGATCTCAGACGATATGAAAGAGAGGTTGAACAGGCTGGTAATAGGGGTTGCGACAATGGCGGCGGATAGTTTCAGAAATAGAGGGTCCAGATTGTCAAGACCAGCTGATTTGTACGGGTCCAGGTTTTGCAGCTCTTTCAGAACATCTGCTATCTGGATTTGGGTAAAGGAGAAGCTGGGGAGGCTTGGGCGAGTAGCTGCGGGGGGGGCGGAGCTGTTGGCCGAGGTTGGAGTAGCCAGGAGGAAGGCATGGCCAGCCGTTGAGAAATGCTTGTTGAAGTTTTCGATTATCATGGATTTATCGGTGGTGACTGTGTTACCTAGCCTCAGTGCAGTGGGCAGCTGGGAGGAGGTGCTCTTGTTCTCCATGGACTTTACATTGTCCCAGAACTTTTTGGAGTTAGAGCTACAGGATGCAAATTTCTGCTTGAAAAAGCTGGCCTTTGTTTTCCTGACTGACTGCGTGTATTGGTTCCTGACTTCCCTGAACAGTTGCATATCGCGGGGACTATTCGATGCTATTGCAGTCCGCCACAGGATGTTTTTGTGCTGGTCGAGGGCAGTCAGGTCTGGAGTGAACCAAGGGCTATATCTGTTCTTAGTTCTGCATTTTTTGAACGGAGCATGCTTATCTAAGATGGTGAGGAAGTTACTTTTAAAGAATGACCAGGCATCCTCAACTGACGGGATGAGGTCAATATCCTTCCAGGATACCCGGGCCAGGTCGATTAGAAAGGCCCGCTCGCAGAAGTGTTTTAGAGAGCGTTTGACAGTGATGAGGGGTGGTCGTTTGACTGCGGACCCGTAGCGGATACAGGCAATGAGGCAGTGATCGCTGAGATCCTGATTGAAGACAGTGGAGGTGTATTTGGAGGGCCAGTTGGTCAGGATAACGTCTATGAGGGTGCCCTTGTTTACAGATGTAGGGTTGTACCTGGTGGGTACCTTGATGATTTGTGTGAGATTGAGGGCATCTAGCTTAGATTGTAGGACTGCCGGGGTGTTAAGCATTTCCCAGTTTAGGTCACCTAACAGAACAAACTCTGAAGCTAGATGGGGGGTGATCAATTCACAAATGGTGTCCAGGGCACAGCTGGGAGCTGAGGGGGGTCGGTAGCAGGGGCAAACAGTGAGAGACATTTCTGGAGAGAGTAATTTTTAAAATTAGTAGTTCGAACTGTTTGGGTAGGGACCTGGAAAGTATGACATTGCTTTGCAGGCTATCTCTGCAGTAGACTGCAACTCCTCCCCCTTTTATCTTGACGGAAAATGTTATAGTTGGGTATGGAAATCTCAGAATTTTTGGTGGCCTTCCTAAGCCAGGATTCAGACACGGCAAGGACATCAGAGTTGGCAGAGTGTGCTAAAGCAGTGAGCAAAACAAACTTAGGGAGGAGGCTTCTGATGTTGACATGCACCAAGGCTTTTTCGATTACAGAAGTCAACAAATGAGGGTGCCTGGGGACATGCAGGGCCTGGGTTTACCTCCACATCACCCGCGGAACAGAGGAGGAGTAGTATGAGGGTGCGGCTAAAGGCTATCAAAACTGGTCGCCTAGAGCGTTGGGGACAAAGAATAAAAGGAGCAGATTTCTGGACATGGTAGAATATATTTAGGGCATAATGCGCAGCTTACCGCTGACATTACAAGCATGACTCAGAAATTATTTATTAGAGAATAATGGATCAACTTTTTCAATGATAGTTAATGAGACTATAGTTATCACGTTTCGCGTTGGTTTTATTTACTACAAATAAATAAGACGTTTTTTATTTTTTATTCTGATGCCGCTCTGCACACACAAGTTTGTTAGCTAGCTAGCTAGCTCTGGTCCAACGTTAAGCCAACTCTCTGAATTTCAAAGACATTCTAAGTTAGTTCCTTCATAGAAGCCGCTCCTCTGTAAGTATAATTCTTTGGGCCTAATTCAGATTATGCATGTCATAACAAGATGCCAAGCACTTCAAGCCAAGCTCCTCCTCCACCCACTCTCTCATTTTACACACTACACTTGTCTGTCCCATGCATGTAAATAACTACAGCTTGCCCGCCTCCTGTCTCCATAGCAAAACAACAACAAAAAATTATTTCAGTGATTTAAAAAGGAACAGAAAGGAATTAACCATTACCTTTTTGGGGTTTGAACCACTTCAGAACTTTATTTTGCTGGTTAGAACAGCGGAACAGAACAAAAAAAATGATGGTACTGTTCAGACCAAAACGATTGGAAAATAATTTGGGTTCCAACCCCTGGTTACAATATTGTTTAATGATACAAGTCTGTGGGCAGAGTAGACTAGCTTTAGTTTCTACAATTAGATGCTAGTTCCATTAGCTACTAGTCTAGCTAAATGAAATAGCCAGTAGCAGATTTAACCACACAAACAATAGAGACTTATCCCAGTCTGAATATGGAGGTCTAATGATCTAGTCAATGAGATATTCAAATCCACCAATGGAAACAATGAGTGGTGTGGGTTGTGAGGAAGGAAAAGCCTGTTTAATGAGGCTGAAAGACGTTTTGCATCACATCAGTGCTAAAAGGGCCTATGCTGGACTACACCTACACACATTAATCCATGAAGTCGGCAATTATAATAGTGACATTACATGACCTCTGATGTAACTTAATTGCTGTGTGATACCAATGTGTGATACTCTCCCATCATTGACTGCTTTGTAAACGTATACCCTATAACTCACCATAAAGCATAATGTCCTGTATAGGTAAAATGATAAACAAGATAATAGGTGAGGCTATTGTGTACCAATGGTTTACTGTGACTGTAGCTCTGACATAATTTCCTTGAATGAAAGTGACAAACATGACAGTGATACTCTAAACACCTGGGGACCCACAGGCTGCGCAGGATTCTGTTTTGGGTGTGTTAGTAGTGGGATGGAACAAAACCTTGCACACCCTGTGGGTTCCCAGGACCAGAAACAAAGAATATTGCACTCAACCAACGCTGCTTCAGTCAGTGTGGTTCCAATGCAATGAAGCATGGCAGGGTGGTGGTGGATTAGGAGGACGTGTTATGTCTGGGTTAACTGTGGAGATCTTGAACAGAGCGGTGTCAAAGAGAGCTCTGCTGGAAGGCCTGGCCCAGGGATAGAAGATGGACAGGGTGTAGAACAGAGAGTAAATAGCAGGATAATTTAGCAGGATAGTTTATGTAGAGGACAGTCTGGGTACATTCATGTAGTGAATTGATTCACGCTCTTGTACAGCATACAGAAACATAGAGGTGAGGGTAAACATACTGTACCAACGGAGACACACGGATGCACGTACTTTACACACACCTAGAGACGTGCAGATACACACACACATGCACATATCAAAAAAGCACACAAATGCACATATACACACACACACAGACATACACACATGCAAGCTTCAAACGAGAACACGCGCACAAACATTCAAACATACACAACCACATACACACACAAATCACACATGGCATAAACATTAGCCCCAACACAGACACAGAGGCAAACATACACAAGACTAGACGCCGCAGGCACATTGTGCTGAGCTCAGGCCCCTAGCACAGCTCCAGATCCAGAACAGGTCTGGGAGTGCGTGGCCTGGAAATAAATATCATTAAACTCAGCTGTCAGTTTAGATTTGGCTCCGCTGAGCGCACCACCATCAATAAGAGCCTGGCTGTCCCCCGCACACAGACTGCCTCCTCACACCCTCTCACATTATATACAGACACAGACACACACCCACACCCAGACCACCTGGGAGATCTGTTTATGGTGCCTGCAAGGACCACACCACCAGTAACAGGCCTAACTTTGATTTCTGTTATAGATCAAAAGAGTCATTAATTAAATGGCCACTAACTCATTTACATACATACAATGAAACAGAAACACATACGAACACAGAGACAAAGACAAAGACACAATGCAAAATAGTGGTCATAGAATCGAAGGTTTGAGATCTAATCATTCTGGTGGTGTTTCTGGATCACAACCGGCCGTGATTGGGAGTCACAGGGCGGTGCACAATTGGACCAGCGTCATCCGGGTTTGGCCGGTGCAGGCCGTCATTGTAAATAAGAATTTGTTCTGAACTGACTTGCCTACTTAAATAACGGTTAAATAAAAAAATAAACAACAATTCTTAGTGACAGTGGTCAACCAAGTTCAAAAGACAAAGTGCTTACCAATGGCAACAACCTCAACTACTACTGTATAGCAACCAAACAAAAACTTGAAGTCATTATAATCATTATCATAATCATTATGATTCTCAGTGAAACTACTGAGATTAAAATCAGACTTATAAAATGACAACTGCCTGTCCTCCAAAAAAAAGGTGTGCTCTCCAGTCAACCTGTATAAAGGGTTTCGTGCAAAGCCCATGTTTCCAGGCACTCACCTAAAGGGAGTTCCTCCTTCTGTTTGCACGCAGGTCTCCTTTGTTGTTGACGCGCTCAGTTTTCCCTCCCCCTCCTTGCTCCTCACCCCCCCCCCCCCCCCCCCTCCCTGCTCCTCACCCCCTCTCCTTTTCTCTTATTTGAAAATAACCCAAACAGGTTCTGTAGATGTAGGAACGGTGATATTATCTAAGCAAAGCACTTCACCTGAAGGGGGATCCCATCACAGGGCTGTTTTTTCTCTCTCTTTCCCTCTCTTCGTCTGCACGGAGGAAAGAGGCCTGGAGCAGAATGGCTTTTACAGGCCAAACAAGTTGAGCACCGCTGAGGCAGGCTAAGCCTTGCTAACACCTTTCAAATACTTTTTAACAGCCTCACTGTAAATAGTCCTTTTCTCAGGTGAATACACGCGATGTGTCGGGGTCAGGACCTTTGTTTGCACAGACATAATATAAATCACAGCCACACTAATGGAGACAGAGGTGGTGTGTCAGTTGAAGTTGAGAAGAAAGTGTGTTTTCAGCCAGTCCAACTTTAGGGGCTGGTTTCCCAGACACAGATGAACTTGTCCTGGACTAAATAGCACTTTCACTTGAGAATCTCCATTAAGCATGATTTTGAGTCAAGGGCTATGCTTTATCTGTGTCTAGGAAACCTTCCCTATGTGTTAAATCTTACATCACTATTGGACTCAATAAATTATTAATAAAGATCACCGTGCATCTTTCAGCTCTTTACATGATAGATCCAGTATGGATGTTATGCTGTGAGTGTCAACTACATGCACTGTAAGTATTCAAAATCAAATCAGATCACAGAAAATGGGCTATCCCAAGCCATCTTTCAGATCCCACACAGTGATTCTGTTTTGGGCACAGAGCATCAGACCATGACCTCACGCTACCGTCAACTTCTCAGATAACGGATCATTCCATAACCATGGACAGTCAGTGTGGGCGAACTGCCAGTGTTCATGACATCAAATACACCCCAGATGTACAGTAACAGAACTGTAAGTAAATGTGGTTCGGGGTAACTATCAGAGAAGAGATTAAAGGCCTGACATTCCTTGGCTGCCTTCCAGACATTGGAGACAACATGAGGTTAGTCTGGTTACACAAACAAAGGTGAAGAGGTTCATCTGATTGTGTAGCACTTGGAGGAAGGAAGATGTGTGGTGTGAAAATGGATGGCTTTCTCTTGCCTTGAATTCACAACACTGCACAGTGAAACACTTCAGTGATTGACAGTTGACACAGTTGACATGGTCGCTACTGTCTGTGGCAGGGCTCCCAGTTCTTTATAGTGAATAATATGCAAATGTTCATAACAGACTAGTTGGTGTCAAATACTTTGTATTGAGTACTAACTGAAGACAATGTGGGCTACATTCCCCTCATCTACAGCACCAGCGATGTTCCTATAGGTCCTCTGGACAAGCATCTGTCTGTATAGACACCGGTACCGTTTTGCATTTGATTCCGCTGCCCGTCAGTTTGAATATAATTGCCATTGTATTGGTTATCACCATTGGAGCAGGAAATAACAGTCAATTGTTCAGCTTTAATTAGGGGTTATCCACAGGTCAACTGCACGCTCAACACTGTTCTCTGCAACTGTCGACAAAGTGGCATCAACGGCATCTGACCAGTAACATGAAAACAAGCGACAACCAACCAACGCTTGTGAAAAAGTCCCTGTTTGATTCTTGACTCTGTCCTGCCAGAGGCTATAGCTTGAGAGGTTCACCGTACTGGGAAAAAAAGGAGAAGCTTTAGAGATTAAAATGTAAATTGTCCAAGAGGGCAAGGGAAAATCAAATGAAAATGTGATAAAGTGATAAATTAAGTGTCGATTGCAAAGCCTGACTTCCCCCATTCTCACAACTATCTGATAACTGTCTGCTGCTTTTGTGCAATGGAAAATGTTGTACCATAACCTTAAGAGTGCTTCGGTCAACTTCTCATGGTCAAAATAACTGTTCGAATTCACACACAAATAATTACATATCTGCCACTATGCCATGAGACCATAAATAGCAGTCAAAGCCAGACGAAGAGCAGGTCCTGGCCTGTTTACGTTCAACTTGTTTCTATTTTGGTTTTGTGGTCTCCTCTCTACCTCTCCTCAGGGCTTGGGTACACAGCCTGCCAAACAGATGGCAACAAAAAATGTATCAAGACTGTCAATTAAAGTTAGGAGGGAGTGAAGTAAGGTTATCCACAGGTGACAGTGAACCTAGTGTATCTTGTGAAACTGAGGTAGCAACTGTATCTGACATAACTGTCTATCAAGTTTTTAATCAACAATGTTTAAGGATAATCCAATGCCTACTATTCTTCGTTACCTGTGTCAGGTGTGCACTGAGAATGTGTTTATGAATAACATATTACGTTATTGCTAGGATATGATATGTTGGACTTGCTTATCATGTCAGAGATATACTGTATTTGACAATATAATGTTTTGTAAGACTGACAGAATTCCTCTCAAACTCATGAAACACAACCAGCAGAGTTGGGCTTTATCTAGCCTCCACTCCAAGCCTACCTAGTTTGACGTTATTGGTTGGTGTGTGGGGTGGATCTGCAATGAGATGTTTATCTGATCCCTCCCTCAACCATGGTGTGGGCTTGTTAGTTCTCATAGCCCAGCTGTTAATGTAGCCAGAGTCTGTCAGTAACAGCTTACACAGATCTATCTCTCTCTGGTCTGGCCCTTCACACTCTAGTCCTCCCTCCACAAGGGCCACAACACCACCACCACCCAAGGCCTATAGAAGAATAAAGAGAGGGGAAGGTTTGATCCCCATTCTAAACGCTTTAGCTGTCTGTTATCGCTCACCATGTTATGACGCTGCCCCCATTCAACAGTGAGGATTTTCTCCTCTCTGGAGAGGCTCAATCGTAACTCTGATCTCCCCCTCTCTCTGCACTCTGCAGCAGGCTCACCTACAGTACAGTGCTGCTGCCTTCTTGGAAGTGGTTCCACCCCTTCCCCCCTTTTTCTTTCTGTCTAAACACGAAAGAGGAGCCAAACACCGTACTCACGCAGAGGGCTTGCACGAGATGTACCGCTTAACCGCCATACCACAGTGCCCTCCAGCACCCCCTGCTACCCGCCACCTCTCTACCTCTACACTCCACTCTGGCTCCCTCCAGGTCAGGCAGAGGAGGATCTGTTTCTCCCTAGGCTGGCTGGATTAAACCAGAAAGCTCTGGAACCCTCAGCGCTGAAAGACTAATTGGCTTTCGAGACACAAAAAAATGATACCTGTCACCTTTTCACTTGTGTAAACAGCCCAGCGTGTTAGGGGGAGAGGAGGTAGCCTAGCGGCAGGTAGCCTAGCTGTTAGACCGTTGGGCCAGTAATCGAAAGGTCGCTGGTTTGAGTACCCGAGCCGACAAGGTGGAACATCTACCCTCATTTGCTCCAGGGGCACCGTGCTACCATGGCTGACCCTGTATAACAGCACATTTCACTGCACATATCCTGTGTATGTGACAAGAAAACATGTATTATTTATTTTCTTTCTTCCGATAAGTCCCAATGCATTTTTAATTCCTACTCATTACCAATGGCTAAGTGCCCTTCACTCACTAACCATCTAGATTATCTGGAGAAGATGTCAGTCATCTATCTGAACAAAGCCAATAACCTACCCTTTTTGAAATTGCAATGGGAACCTAACCTATTCATCAAGGACCACACGCACGCAGCAACACAGTCATAACACTTTGCATTGTGCTATGCTATCCCTTCAATCAACAACCTTTACAGTACATTTACATACATGTACTCCAAACTCCCTAAGCAGTGGCGCTGTTCGTGCCCATTTATAATCTTCCCAACGTGCTGTCTTCCCCATCTATTACACACAGTTGCAGGTTGAGAGGCCTCCACAAACTGCTTTCGAATTGCACACTGACAAGGCAGTAAATTGTCAGCGAGCGCTCATTCCTCTGATTGTTTAATGGCAGCGTTAAAACGAGAGAGGAGCGCTAATCATTTAGCTTTTGACTCCTTGACCCTGTGTGGTGGAGTTTTTATGGACTTTGTTGGTAGGTGCTTATATTTGTCATATCTTTGTTTTTCATATCCCAACTCCCTCTGAGACACCGTCAGAGAGTGCAGTCATCACCAGGGTCAACCATTATGTGGGAACACTCTAACCACTAGGCTACCTGCCACCCTAATGTTGCGGTATTACTGCTAAGCTTTGACTGCTCAATTTGGAGGAGACTAACTTTGAGAGATGTACAGGCGCAAAGCTCCTTTTCACCTCTAGATAACCGTCTCCACGTGTCATTTTAATTGTGGATTTTGATAGATTGTTGTTGCCACCTGCTTGGCATTGATCATGTACCATAGTTGAGAGGTGAGGAGACCACATAACCAAAATAGAAACTTCTTCCATCCAACAAGAGGCAAGGGCATGCTCCCTCTAAAATGGCTACGTTTCACATGGGAGGCCATGAAAGAACTTGAGCTTTGTTTACTGTTATCTTCACATCATTTCGCTTTATCAAAGCATTTTAAAAGCTCTGGTAAACTGACCCTGCTAAAACTTACTGTATATCATAATGGGAACAAATACTAAGTTGAACACTTGGTTCAAATACATACAGAAGTGGATTATAAAGATAAAGATCAGTGCTTGTCTTGAAAAGCTTTCTTAAAAAGCAATGCTTTTGGTTTTGGAATGCAATATCATGTAAAAGAAAACAGCACCTGTTTTCATATACTGCTAAAAAGGTTACGAAATAGGATTTCAAATGTGCACAAGAAGGTAGGACTGGGACCAACCCTACATGAAAAAACAGCCTCTACTGTAAGTCATGTTATTATTGCCGAAAGCACACAGAAAAACATGAGGAAAATTAAGCTGTCGGGTTGGCTTGATATAAGGAATTTGAAGTGATTTATACTTTTACTTTTGATACTTAAGTATATTTAAAACCAAGTACTTTTAGACTTTTACTTAAGTAGCATTTTACCGGCTGACTTTCACTTTTACTTGAGCCATTTTCTATTAAGTTATCTTCACTTTTACTCAAGTATGACAATTGGGTAAGTTTTCCACCACTGAGAGACAAACAACCCCTTGAGCTGAAACTATGCAGACTTACTGCTTGGCAGGTACAAGATCTACAGATGAGGATATTTTTAGACAGGACAGGGTAATGAGCTGACACAGTTTACATTACTGAAATACTTATAAAGTCAACACTTTGAAAGGCTTTTCTAACCTCAACAGATGTTTCTAGATAGTAATAAACAAAATAAACTGCATCTTTTGGAAAACCCTAGGCCTTTGCTCAAATGTACCTGTGTGACCTGTGCTCAAGTACAATAACCATATATTGACATAAATAAATATTCTTACACTTAAAACATTTATTATGAAAGAAATACATGTAACATACATCCATATCACACTAATGTATTATTAGCCTAACGACACAATTACAGTCCACAATTACAGTACAGTTGTTGGCATATAGGGCAAACAGTACTTGTTACAGTACAACTGGTCAACCATAATGACTGAAAAGCTTATGATTCATTCTTCAAATGAATTCAACTCTTCTATTGAAGGAAGCAGGAAAGGAGAAATCAGTTTTTCATCGATCATAACTTTTGTCCTCCATACTTTCACCCGATCCTCATTTCTGTCGTCTATACTTTCACCCCCTCCTCATTCCTGTCCTCTATACTTTCACCCCCTCCTCATTCCTTTCCTCTATAGTTTCACCCCCTCCTCATTCCTGTCCCCCATACTTTCACCCCCTCCTCATTTCTGTCCTCTATACTTTCACCCGCTCCTCATTACTGTCCTCTATACTTTCACCCGCTCCTCATTTCTGTCCTCTATACTTTCACCCGCTCCTCATTTCTGTCCTCTATACTTTCACCCGCTCCTCATTTCTGTCCTCCATACTTTCACCCCCTCCTCATTTCTGTCCTCTATACTTTCACCCGCTCCTCATTTCTGTCCTCCATACTTTCACCCGCTCCTCATTCCTTTCCTCTATAGTTTCATCCTGCCTCATTCCTGTCCTCTATACTTTCACCCGCTCCTCATTTCTGTCCTCCATACTTTCACCCGATCCTCATTTCTGTCCTCCATACTTTCACCCCCTCCTCATTCCTGTCCTCTATAGTTTCACCCGCTCCTCATTTCTGTCCTCTATACTTTCACCCGCTCCTCATTTCTGTCCTCCATACTTTCACCCGCTCCTCATTTCTGTCCTCCATACTTTCACCCCTCCTCATTTCTGTCCTCTATACTTTCACCCGCTCCTCATTTCTGTCCTCCATACTTTCACCCCCTCCTCATTTCTGTCCTCTATACTTTCACCCGCTCCTCATTTCTGTCCTCCATACTTTCACCCGCTCCTCATTCCTTTCCTCTATAGTTTCATCCTGCCTCATTCCTGTCCTCTATACTTTCACCCGCTCCTCATTTCTGTCCTCCATACTTTCACCCGCTCCTCATTTCTGTCCTCCATACTTTCACCCCTCCTCATTTCTGTCCTCCATACTTTCACCCCCTCCTCATTCCTGTCCCCCATACTTTCACCCACTCCTCATTTCTGTCCTCTATACTTTCACCCGCTCCTCATTTCTGTCCTCCATACTTTCACCCCCTCCTCATTTCTGTCCTCCATACTTTCACCCGATCCTCATTTCTGTCCTCCATACTTTCACCCCCTCCTCATTTCTGTCCTCTATACTTTCACCCGCTCCTCATTTCTGTCCTCTATAGTTTCATCCTGCCTCATTCCTGTCCTCTATACTTTCACCCCCTCCTCATTCCTGTCCTCTATACTTTCACCCGCTCCTCATTTCTGTCCTCCATACTTTCACCCGCTCCTCATTCCTTTCCTCTATAGTTTCATCCTGCCTCATTCCTGTCCTCTATACTTTCACCCGCTCCTCATTTCTGTCCTCCATACTTTCACCCGATCCTCATTTCTGTCCTCCATACTTTCACCCCCTCCTCATTCCTGTCCTCTATAGTTTCACCCGCTCCTCATTTCTGTCCTCTATACTTTCACCCGCTCCTCATTTCTGTCCTCCATACTTTCACCCGCTCCTCATTTCTGTCCTCCATACTTTCACCCCTCCTCATTTCTGTCCTCTATACTTTCACCCGCTCCTCATTTCTGTCCTCCATACTTTCACCCCCTCCTCATTTCTGTCCTCTATACTTTCACCCGCTCCTCATTTCTGTCCTCCATACTTTCACCCGCTCCTCATTCCTTTCCTCTATAGTTTCATCCTGCCTCATTCCTGTCCTCTATACTTTCACCCGCTCCTCATTTCTGTCCTCCATACTTTCACCCGATCCTCATTTCTGTCCTCCATACTTTCACCCCCTCCTCATTCCTGTCCTCTATAGTTTCACCCGCTCCTCATTTCTGTCCTCTATACTTTCACCCGCTCCTCATTTCTGTCCTCTATACTTTCACCCGCTCCTCATTTCTGTCCTCCATACTTTCACCCGCTCCTCATTTCTGTCCTCCATACTTTCACCCCTCCTCATTTCTGTCCTCCATACTTTCACCCCCTCCTCATTCCTGTCCCCCATACTTTCACCCACTCCTCATTTCTGGTTCTATACTTTCACCCGCTCCTCATTTCTGTCCTCCATACTTTCACCCCCTCCTCATTTCTGTCCTCCATACTTTCACCCGATCCTCATTTCTGTCCTCCATACTTTCACCCCCTCCTCATTTCTGTCCTCTATACTTTCACCCGCTCCTCATTTCTGTCCTCTATAGTTTCATCCTGCCTCATTCCTGTCCTCTATACTTTCACCCCCTCCTCATTCCTGTCCTCTATACTTTCACCCCTCCTCATTCCTGTCCTCTATACTTTCACCCCCTACTCATTCCTGTCCTCCATACTTTCATCCCCTCCTCATTCCTGTCCTCTATACTTTCACCCCTCCTCATTCCTGTCTTCTATACTTTCACCCCCTACTCATTCCTGTCCTCCATACTTTCATCCCCTCCTCATTCCTGTCCTCTATACTTTCACCCCTCCTCATTCCTGTCCTCTATACTTTCACCCCCTCCTCATTCCTGTCCTCTATACTTTCACCCCTCCTCATTCCTGTCCTCTATACTTTCACCCCCGCCTCATTCCTGTCCTCCATACTTTCACACCCTCCTCATTCCTGTCCTCTATACTTTCACCCCCTCCTCATTTCTGTCCTGTATCCCTTCATCCCGCCTCATTCCTGTCCTCTATACTTTCACCCCCTACTCATTCCTGTCCTCCATACTTTCATCCCCTCCTCATTCCTGTCCTCTATACTTTCACCCCCTCCTCATTCCTGTCCTCCATACTTTCACCCCCTCCTCATTCCTGTCCTCTATACTTTCACCCGCTCCTCATTCCTGTCCTCTATACTTTCACCCGCTCCTCATTCCTTTCCTCTATAGTTTCATCCCCTCCTCATTCCTGTCCTCCATACTTTCACCCCCTCTTCATTCCTGTCCTCTATACTTTCACCCGCTCCTCATTCCTGTCCTCTATACTTTCACCCGCTCCTCATTCCTTTCCTCTATAGTTTCATCCCCTCCTCATTCCTGTCCTCCATACTTTCACCCCCTCTTCATTCCTGTCCTCTAGACTTTCACCCGCTCCTCATTCCTGTCCTCTATACTTTCACCCGCTCCTCATTCCTTTCCTCTATAGTTTCATCCCCTCCTCATTCCTGTCCTCTATACTTTCACCCCCTCCTCATTCCTGTCCTCTATACTTTCACCCCTCCTCATTCCTGTCCTCTATTCTTTCACCCCTCCTCATTCCTGTCCTCTATACGTTCATCCCCTCCTCATTCCTGTGTAAAACACTCAGTCTCTTCAAAGTATAGTTGTTTATGTTTGGTTCCATGGTGGTTGGTCACTACAGTCCATACTTCAAATGACTGAGGCCCACTTTGGCTTTGGAAACTAACTCAAAGACAGAGGAAAGGAATTAGAGGGAACATGTATTTTATTATTTACTGCTGAAGCCAGTCAGAGTATAGTTCTGCTGTAAACCAAATTAGGGTTGTTTATTTGACTGTGGTACTGAATGGTGTGGGGTTTTATTTTGGTACTGTACGGGACACTGGGATACAAGCATTTAATCATGTCTCCAAAGACATCAGCGTTTTCTAACAGAATTCCATCCTTCTGACCCAGATATAATAAAATAAAATGTTTTACCTGAATATACTGAACTATATGCTTAATCATTAATCTGACATTATTCAACAATGTGATTCATGTTGGAGTGTCCGGCTAACTGCACGTAAAGCACATTCCATGAACCCAACATGTGAACCAGTGTGTGTGTGTATGTGTGTGTGTCTACATGTCTGCGTGTGTTCGTGCATATGAATGTGAGTGTGTGTCTGTGTGTGTGTGAACCTGACTGAGTTCGTTAACTGGAGGTGTCTTATCTGATCTAGGGCCTGTGGCAAGGCTCCTGAATGTAATCTAACGTCCTCATAAATCTCACAGCACTGTTCTTGTCACAGGTGAGATTGAGAAGGAGATAGCAGGTAGCAGAAACGTCCGTCAATCACAGGTTTACTTAATCAATCAATTGGTCAGACACAATGTGACTGGAAGGGTGAAAGTTGACCAAGATTTTTATTTTTATTTTTTTTCCACCTTTATTTAACCAGGTAGGCAAGTTGAGAACAAGTTCTCATTTACAATTGCGACCTGGCCAAGATAAAGCAAAGCAGTTCGACACATACAACGACACAGAGTTACACATGGAGTAAAACAAACATGCAGCCAATGATACAGTAGAAACAAGTCTATATACGATGTGAGCAAATGAGGTGAGATAAGGGAGGAAAAGGCAAAAATAAAGGCCATGGTGGCGAAGTAAATACAATATAGCAAGTAAAACACTGGAATGGTAGATTTGCAGTGGAAGAATGTGCAAAGAGAAATAAAAATAATGCGGTGCGAAGGAGCAAAATAAATAAACAAAAATACAAAAATACAAAAATACAGTAGGGAAAGAGGTTGTTTGGGCTAAATTATAGGTGGGCTATGTACAGGTGCAGTAATCTGTGAGCTGCTCTGACAGCTGGTGCTTAAAGCTAGTGAGGGAGATAAGTGTTTCCAGTTTCAGAGATTTTGTAGTTCGTTCCAGTCATTGACAGCAGAGAACTGGAAGGAGAGGCGGCCAAAGAAAGAATTGGTTTTGGGGGTGACCAGAGAGATATATCTGCTGGAGCGTGTGCTACAGGTGGGTGATGCTATGGTGACCAGCGAGCTGAGATAAGGGGGGACTTTACCTAGCAGGGTCTTGTAGATGACATGGAGCCAGTGGGTTTGGCGATGAGTATGAAGCTAGGGCCAGCCAACGAGAGCGTACAGGTCGCAATGGTGGGTAGTATATGGGGCTTTGGTGACAAAACAGATGGCACTGTGATAGACTGCATCTAATTTGTTGAGTAGGGTATTGGAGGCTATTTTGTAAATGACATCGCCGAAGTCGAGGATTGGTAGGATGGTCAGTTTTACAAGGGTATGTTTGGCAGCATGAGTGAAGGATGCTTTGTTGCGAAATAGGAAGCCAATTCTAGATTTAACTTTGGATTGGAGATGTTTGATGTGGGTCTTGAAGGAGAGTTTACAGTCTAACCAGACACCTAGGTATTTGTAGTTGTCCACGTATTCTAAGTCAGAGCCGTCCAGAGTAGTAATGTTGGACAAGCGGGCAGGTGCAGGCAGTGATTTCGGTTGAAAGGCATGCATTTAGTTTTACTTGTATTTAAGAGCAATTGGATGCCACAGAAGGAGAGTTGTATGGCATTGAAGCTTACCCGGAGGGTTGTTAACACAGTGTCCAAAGAAGGGCTAGAAGTATACAGAATGGTGTCATCTGCGTAGAGGTGGATCAGAGACTCACCAGCAGCAACTGCGACATCATTGATGTATACAGAGAAGAAAGCCGGTCCAAGAATTGAACCCTGTGGCACCCCCATAGAGACTGCTAGAGGTTCGGACAGCAGACCCTCCGATTTGACACACTGAACTCTATCAGAGAAGTAGTTGGTGAACCAGGCGAGGCAATCATTTGAGAAACCAAGGCTGTCGAGTCTGCCGATGAGGATGTGGTGATTGACAGAGTCAAAAGCCTTGGCCAGATCAATGATTACGGCTGCACAGTAATGTTTCTTATCGATGGCGGTTATGATATCGTTTAGGACCTTGAGCGTGGCTGAAGTGTACCCATGACCAGCTCTGAAACCAGATTGCATAGCAGAGAGGGTATGGTGAGATTCGAAATGGTCGGTAATCTGTTTGTTGACTTGGCTTTTGAAGACCTTAGAAAGGCATGGTAGGATATATATAGGTCTGTAGCAGTTTGGGTCAAGAGTGTCCCCCCCTTTGAAGAGGGGGATGACTGCAGCTGCTTTCCAATCTTTGGGAATCTCAGACGACACGAAAGAGAGGTTGAACAGGATGGTAATTGGGGTTGCAACAATTTCAGCAGATAATTTTAGAAAGAAAGGGTCCAGATTGTCTAGCCTGGCTGATTTGTAGGGGTCCAGATTTTGCAGCTCTTTCAGAACATCAGCTGACTGGATTTGGGAGAAGGAGAAATGGGGAAGGCTTGGGCGAGTTGCTGTGGGGGGTGCAGTGCTGTTGACCGGGGTAGGGGTAGCCAGGTGAAAAGCATGGCCAGCCGTAGAAAAATTCTTATTGAAATTCTCAATCATAGTGGATTTATCAGTGGTGACAGTGTTTCCTATCTTTAGTGCAGTGGGCAGCTGGGAGGAGGTGTTCTTATTCTCCATGGACTTTACAGTGTCCCAGAACTTTTTTGAG
Source organism: Oncorhynchus mykiss (assembly GCF_013265735.2). Taxonomy (NCBI): domain Eukaryota; kingdom Metazoa; phylum Chordata; class Actinopteri; order Salmoniformes; family Salmonidae; genus Oncorhynchus; species Oncorhynchus mykiss. Next base: position 69,681,526 of record NC_048572.1, read on the forward strand.
TTAGTGTTGCAGGAAGCAAATTTCTGCTTGAAAAAGCTAACCTTGGATTTTCTAACTGCCTGTGTATAAAGGTTTCTAGCTTCCCTGAAAAGCTGCATATCACGGGGGCTGTTCGATGCTAATGCAGAACGCCATAGGATGTTTTTGTGTTGGTTAAGGGCAGTCAGGTCTGGGGAGAACTAAGGGCTATATCTGTTCCTGATAAAAAATGTATTGAACGGGGCATGCTTATTTAAGATGGTTAGGAAGGCATTTAAAAAAAATAACCAGGCATCCTCTACTGACGGGATGAGATCAATATTCTTCCAGGATACCACGGCCAGGTCGATTAGAAAGTGCTGAAGTGTTTCAGGTAGCGTTTGACAGTGATGAGTGGAGGTCGTTTGACCGCTGACCCATTACGGATGCAGGCAATGAGGCAGTGATCGCTGAGATCTTGGTTGAAGACAGCAGAGGTGTATTTAGAGGGCAAGTTAGTTAGGATGATATCTATGAGGGTGCCCGTGTTTCCGGCTTTGGGGAGGTACCTGGTAGGTTCATTGATCATTTGTGTGAGATTGAGGGCATCAAGCTTAGATTGTAGGATGGCTGGGGTGTTAAGCATGTTCCAGTTTAGGTCGCCTAGCAGCACGAGCTTTGAAGATAGATGGGGGGCAATCAGTTCACATATGGTGTCCAGAGCACAGCTGGGGGCAGAGGGTGGTCTATAGCAGGCGGCAACGGTGAGAGACTTGTTTTTAGAGAGGTGGATTTTTAAAAGTAGAAGTTCAAGTTGTTTGGGTACAGACCTGGATAGTAGGACAGAACTCTGCAGGCTATCTTTGCAGTAAATTGCAACATCGCCCCCTTTGGCAGTTCTGTCTTGTCTGAAAATGTTGTAGTTAGGGATGAACATTTCTGAATTTTTGGTGGTCTTCCTAAGCCAGGATTCAGACACAGCTAGAACATCCGGGTTGGCAGAGTGTGCTAAAGCAGTGAATAAAACAAACTTAGGGAGGAGGCTTCTAATGTTAACATGCATGAAACCAAGGCTATTACGGTTACAGAAGTCATCAAAAGAGAGCGCCTGGGGAATAGGAGTGGAGCTAGGCACTGCAGGGCCTGGATTCACCTCTACATCACCAAAGGAAAAGAGGAGGAGTGGGATAAGGGTACGGCTAAAAGCCATGAGAATTGGTCGTCTAGAACGTCTGGAACAGAGAGTAAAAGGAGGTTTCTGGGGGGCGATAAAATAGCTTCAAGGTATAATGTACAGACAAGGGTATGGTAGGATATGAATACAGTGGAGGTAAACCTAGGTATTGAGTGATGATGAGAGAGATATAGTCTCTAGAAACATCATTGAAACCAGGAGATGTCATCGCATGTGTGCGTAGTGGAACTAATAGGTTGGATAAGGTATAGTGAGCAGGACTAGAGGCTCTCCAGTGAAATAAGCCAATAAACCCGAACCAGAACAGCAATGGACAAGGCATATTGACATTAAGGAGAGGCATGCTTAGTCGAGTGATCAAAAGGGTCCAGTGAGTAATGAGGTTGGTTGGGGTCATGGCGATTCAGACAGCTAGCCGGGCCATCGGTAGCAAGCTAGCATAAGATGGGGGTCTGGTTTTAGCCACTTCGTGCGTTTCCGTCGGTAGGATTAGTGGGGTTCCGTGTGGTAGAGGGGATCAATCCAATTCGCAAAAGAAAAATAGATATAGTTATAGAGGCCCAAGAAGAAGAAAATAAATTGTCCGATAGGTCAATTCAGATAGCAGCCGATAATACAGCTAACAATTAGCGGACCACAGATGGGCGTTCAGGTAATGTCGCGACGGAGGAGCCAGCTGGATAACTCCCTCGGGCAGATAACGTCGGTAGTCCAGTCGTGAAGGCCCGGTGGGGCTCCGCGTTGGCAGTAAAACGGGTTTGGATAGGTGATTGTAGCCCAGGAGTGACTGATTGAACTCTTCAGCTGGCTAGCTCCGGAATAATTGATGTTTGCTCCGGAATCGACGTAAGCCGATAGTCACACGGATAGCAGCTAGCTAGCTGCGAGATCCAGGTATAAATGTCCAGAGCTTGCGGTTGAAATCCGGGGACATGGAGAGAAAAATTGGTCCGGTATGTTCCGGTCCGAGCCGCGCCGTACAAAACTGGCGATAGATTTGAGCTAAAGGATAGCTGATGACCACAAACCGCGGTTAGCTGAATACTAACGATTAGCCAGTAAAGAAGCTAACTAGCTTCTGACTAGCTTCTGATTAGCTTCTGTTTAGCTTCTGGCTAGCTTCTGGTTAGCTTCTGGCTAGCTTCTGGTTAGGTTCTATGGAGGATTACAGATTTGAGGTAAATAATACTTTATTTTTTATATAAATTGGTGAGGCGGGTTGCAGGAGTGTTTTGAAGATGAGTTTATGGAAAAGAAAAAATATATATAAAAAGGTATGCGAAGAACAAAATCACACAAAAATTATCAATGGAAATCAAATGTATCAACCCATGGAGGTCTGGATTTGGAGTCACACTCAAAATTAAAGTGGAAAACCACACTACAGGCTGATCCAACTTTTATGTAATGTCCTTAAAACAAGTCAAAATGAGGCTCAGTAGTATGTGTGGCCTCCACGTGCCTGTATGACCTCCCTACAACGCCTGGGCATGCTCCTGATGAGGTGGCGGATGGTCTCCTGAGGGATCTCCTCCCAGACCTGGACTAAAGCATCTGCCAACTCCTGGACAGTCTGTGGTGCAACGTGGTGTTGGTGGATGTAGCGAGACATAATGTCTCAGATGTGCTCAATTGGATTCAGGTATGGGGAACGGGCGGGCCAGTCCATAGCATCAATGCCATTCTTGCAGGAACTGCTGACACACTCCAGCCACATGAGGTCTAGCATTGTATTGCATTAGGAGGAACCCAGGGCCAAACGCACCAGCATATGGTCTCACAAGGGGTCTGAGGATCTCATCTCGGTACCTAATGACAGTCAGGCTACCTCTGGCGAGCACATGGAGGGCTGTGCGGCCCCCCAAAGAAATGCCACCCCATACCATGACTGACCCACTGCCAAACCAGTCATGCTGGAGGATGTTGCAAGCAGCAGAACGTTCTCCACGGCGTCTCCAGACTATCACATGTGCTCAGTGTGAATCTGCTTTCATCTGTGAAGAGCACAAGGCGCCAGTGGCGAATTTGCCAATCTTGGTGTTCTCTGGCAAATGCCAAACGTCCTGCACGGTGTTGGGGTGTAAGCACAACCCCCACCTGTGGACGTCGGGCCCTCATACCACCCTCATGGAGTCTGTTTCTGTTTGAGCAGACACATGCACATTTGTGGCCTGCTGGAGGTCATTTTGCAGGGCTCTGGCAGTGCTCCTACTGCTCCTCCTTGCACAAAGGCGGAGGTAGCGGTCCTGCTGCTGGGCTGTTGCCCTCCTACGGCCTCCTCCACGTCTCCTGATGTACTGGCCTGTCTCCTGGTAGCGCCTCCATGCTCTGGACACTACGCTGACAGACACAGCAAACCTTCTTGCCATAGCTCGCATTGATGTGCCATCCTGGATGAGCTGCACTACCTGAGCCACTTGTGTGGGTTGTAGACTCCGTCTCATGCTACCACTAGAATGAAAGCACCGCCAGCATCCAAAAGTGACCAAAACATCAGCCAGGAAGCATAGGAACTGAGAAGTGGTCTGTGGTTATCACCTGCAGAACCACTCCTTTATTGGGGGTGTCTTACTAATTGCCTATAATTTCCACCTGTTGTCTATTCCATTTGCACAACAGCATGTGAAATGTATTGTCAATCAGTGTTGCTTCCTAAGTGGAGTTTGATTTCACAAAAGTGTGATTGACTTGTGTTGTTTAAGTGTTCACTTTATTTTTTTGAGCAGTGTATATAAGACGAGGACAAAAGACGTCTGACTGCTGTGCCATCTTGGTAAGCAAGATGACAAATTGTTGACACTCTTTTTATGGTCAGCTTACACTAAAGTTCAAACCCATACACTCAGAAGCTAACAGTCTTACAACCAGGGCTATATTCATAATGACAGCTAGGCTATCACACCAAGTCATCCTGGTTTTCTATGGTGGCACTGTTCTATTCTATTCCATTATGTCACGTTGATTTTCACCTGTACTCTGATGTAGGTCCCAATGTGATATCTCATCATTACAGTTCTATGTGGGGCTTACCCCTCTCTCTCTCCCTCTCTCCAGTCCCACTTGCTGCAGCATGTCAGCCAAGCTATTATTAAGAGGATACAGACATGTACACATATAGACACACACGAACACAAGCCACTACATGTGAGGAGAACGCATACATGCCATCTGAGCCTTAGTCATTGTGTGGTTGGATTACAGAGACCTATAGTCAACACTGAGTCTCTTCAAAAACAGCGACTTCGCCGTCAAAGACAGCACAAACAGATGATCACACTTAATCTGCTCTGAAAACACACTCACACAGACTATGACACACACACACACACACCTTGACATTCATAATGGTTCTTACATAAACATAAAGGAGTGTCTGGAAGAACATGTGGTCATGTGTATGTCCTTAAGTTGTCAAGAAGAAATGGCTGAATAGTTATCATTTGCATTAACTATGGATGGATTCAATTTCGTCTTACTTAAATGCACTGTGGGGAAGGAGAATATTTCACATACATCTAAAGTAAACATAACATCATTCTGAGCTGAGGTGTGGTAGTGCTAAAGGAGAATGAAAGCATTGGCATTAGCCATAGGGGGAATCCCATCGTAAGTCATGTTCACTCCAGAGGTTGACTCTGCTATGTCCCTTTGGAAGAGGTTGGAGAATGTTGATAGGGCATAGAGAGGTCATCAGCTGCTACTGTATGCCCTTTGCCATGCCAGTGCCACATAGGCCCTTAGCATACCTCTAACTTCAAACCAATAATGGTCTATCTTGAAATTTTACCAATAGAATTCAGGACTCCTCAAGACATCCATGACAGTCGGGCTAAATACAGTAACATTCACTGCCACTGAAATACGATGCATTACAGAGGACAGGGTTTACAGTACAAGCCAGCTGGCTATGGTTCAGTACCACAACAAACAATGCAAAATCTCCATGTTGTGAGTCACTTTCACAACCAGTGTTTTGCTAAACTTTTGGTGGGCATCCCCTGGATTAGATGGCCTAACCAAACCCTGAAACCAACTGAGATAGAGAAACAGACAAATGCTTTTACAGTGACCAAACAGTATGGGTGATCTTCCTTCTCTTTTGCTAAACTGTACATGACCTTGAGATGAATGCTTACCCAGAAAGCATTGGGCTTGCCTTGCTCACTCTTTGCATATTTCCAGAATGTCTTCCAGCTAGACGCTCGGTTTTCACAATTATGGTGTCACCGTCGTATAATATCTGCATAACTTCCCTGTTCCTTTAAGTCATCAGTAGCCTTAAGGCTATTTATGTAGTCCTTTCCTGCTGTCAAATTACCAAATTGCCATCTAGTGTCCTGGGTGGAATGTTATTAATACGTTTCATAAATAATAAACATATATTTTTTTCTTCTCAAAATTCGGTGTTTCTTTGTCAAGCGGTTTTGTAATATTTCAGTCTCCTGTGATGTACAGTACCAGTCAAAAGTTTGGACACCTAATCATTCAAGGGTTTCTTTATTTTTACTATTTTATACATTGTAGAAGAGTGAAGACATCAAAACAATGAAATAACACATATGGATGTCACGTTCTTCGTATAGAGGAGACCAAAGCGCAGCGTGATTGGAATACATTATTCTTTTATTTAGACGAAGAAACACTAAACAAACGTATAAAATAACAAAACAAACGTGAAGCTATATAAACTGAGTGCTGACACAGGCAACTACACATAGACAATAACCCACAGATAAACCAAGGCATATGGCTACCTAAATATGGTTCCCAATCAAAGACAACAATAAACAGCTGCCTCTGTTTCTCAATCAATCTAGGCAACCATTGACATATACCCCTAGACTAGAAAACCCCTAGACAATCCTAAAAAACCAAACACACCACCCTTGTCACACCCTGACCAAACCAAATAAAGAAAACAAAGATAACTTAAGGTCACCAGCCCCCCAAAAGGTGCTGACTCCCGGCCACAAACCTAAACGGGAGGGTCTGGGTGGGCATCTAACCTTGGTGGCGGCTTTGGTTCTGGACGCCGCCCCCCTTCTTTACAATGAGGGCTGGGGACCTTCGCTGGAGAACCCGGGCTGGGGACCGTCGCTGTGGCCCGTCATGTGAGGTTCCGGACTGTAGCCCATCGTGGGAGGTTCCGGTCTGGGTACTGTCGCCGGACGCTCTGGACTGGCGAGGTGCACTGTAGGCCTGGTGCGTGGTGCCGGCACTGGTGGTATTAGGCTGGTGACACGCCCCTCATGGCGAGTGCGGGGAGGAGGAACAGGGCGTAATGGACCCTGGAGGCGCACTGTAGGCCTTGTGCGTGGTGAGTGCGAGGAGGAGGAACAGGACGTACTGGGCTCTGGAGGCGCACAGGAAGCCTGGTGCGTGGTGTTGGCACTGGTGGTACTGGGCTGGTGACACGCACCTCAGGGCGAGTGCGGGGAGGAGGTACAAGATACACTGGACCGTGGAGACGCATTGAAGATCCAGAACATAGAGCTGGCTCAATACGTCCTGGCTGGATGGCCATTCTACACACTGGAGACACCGTGCGCATCTCTGCATAACATACACGCTCCCTGCGGTAAGCACGAGGACTTGGCTCAGGTCTCCGACCTGACTCATGCAATCTCCTCGTGTGCCTCCCCAAAGAAGATTCTTGGGGCTCCCTCTCGGTCTTCCGTGCTAGCCGTGTACCTTCATATCGTCACAGTTCCTCTATTCTCCGGTATTTCTCCTTGTAGTATAGCCGTTCCGCTGCCTCTATCTCCTCCTTAGGACGGTGATATTCCCCCGGCTGCGTCCAGGGTCCTGCTCCATCTAATATCTCCTACCAGGTCCATCTCCCCATTAAGCACTGTTCCTCCTTTTCACGCTGCTTGGTCCTGGTTTGGTGGGTTATTCTGTCACGTTCGTCGTATAGAGGAGACCAAAGGGCAGCATGATAAGAATACATACTTCTTTTAATTAAACGAAGAAACACTAAACAAACTACACAAAATAACAAAACGAACATGACGCTATATAAACTGAGTGCTGACACAGGGAACAACACATAAACAATAACCCACAGATAAACCAAGGAATATGGCTACCTAAATATGGTTCCCAATCAGAGACAACGATAAATAGCTGCCTCTAATTGAGAACCAATCTAGGCAACCATAGACATATAAGCCCCCATAGACATATAAACCCCTAGACCAGAGAAACCACTAGACAATACAACAACAACAAAAACACACCACCCTTGTCACACCCTGACCAAACCAAATAATAATGAAAACAAAGATAACTAAGGTCAGGGCGTGACAATGGAATCATGTAGTAACCAAAAAAGTGTTAAACCAATCTAAATATATTCTATATTTTAGATTCTTCAAAGTAGCACCCTTTGCCTTGATGACAGCTTTGCACACTCTTGGCATTCTCTCAAACAGCTTCATGAGGTAGTCACCAGGAAACCACCTGGAAACCATTTCAATTAACAGGTATAACTTGTTGAAAGTTAATTAGTGAAATGTATTTCCTTCTTAATGCATTTGAGCCAATCAGTTGTATTGTGACAAGGTTGGGGTGGTATACAGAAGATAGCCCTATTTGGTAAAAGACCAAGTCCATATTATGGCAAGAACAGCTCATATAAGCAAAGAGAAATAACAGCCCATCATTATTTCAAGACATGAAGTTCAGTCAATGTGGAAAATTTCAAGAACTTCAAAAGTTTCAATGCAGTCGCAATAACCATCAAGGCCTATGATGAAACTGGCTCTCATGAGGACCACCATAGAGTTACCTCTGCTGCAGAGGATAAGTTCATTAGAGTTACCAGCTTCAGAAGTTCAAGTTACAGACACATCTCAACATCAAGTGCTCAGAGGAGACTGTGTGAATCAGGCCTTCATGGTCTAATTGCTGAAAAGAAACCACTACTAAAAGGACACCAATAAGAATAAAAGACGTACTTGGGCCAAGAAACACAAGCAATTGACATTAGACCGGTGGAAATCTGTCCATTAATCTGATGAGTCCAAATGTGAGATTTTTGGTTCCACCACCATGTCTTTGTGAGACGCAGAGTGGGTGAATGGATGATCACAGAATGTGTGGTTCCCACCGTGAAGCATGGAGGAGGAGGTGTGATGATGTTGTGGTGCTTTGCTGGTGACACTGAGAGTGATTTATTTAGAATTCAAGGCACACTTAACCAGCCTGGCTACCACAGCATTCTGCAGCAATACGCCATCCCATCTGGTTTGTGCTTAGTGGGACTATCATTTGTTTTAAAACAGGACAATGACCCAACACACCTCCAGGCTGCGTAAGAGCTATTTGATCAAGAAGGAGAGTGATGGAGTGCTGCATCAGATGACCTGGCATCCACAATCACCTGACCTCAACCCAATTGAGATGGTTTGGGATGAGTTAGACCGCAAAGTGAAGGAAAAGCAGCCAAAAGGTGCTCAGCATATGTGGGAACTCCTTCAAGACTGTTGGAAAAGCATTCCATGTGGAGCTGGTTGAGGGAATGCCAAGAGTGTGCATTGCTGTCATCAAGGCAAAGTGTGGCTACTTTGAAGAATCCAACATGTAAAATATATTTTGATTTGTTTAACACTTCTTTGGTTAGGACATGATTCCATATGTGTTATTTCATAGTTTTGATGTCTTCACTATTATTCTACAATGTAGAAAATCGTTTTTTTTTAAAGAAAGAAAAACTCTTTAATGAGTAGGTGTGTCCAAACGTTTGACTGATACTGTATATAAAGTTAATATTGGAATGCAAAATCTAAATTGAATACATTTCAGCTATATATCTGACATGGTACAGAGAGGTGTCTTATTTTTGTTAAGACCATAATCATGTGTGTGAGGTGTATACTTTTGATTCAAAGTAGATTTGTTTAAGACTACCAAGAAACACTCTGTGTGACCCTGATTTAGCCCACTGCAATAAAAGGTTCAAGATAAATGAATTAATCAAAATAAGCAATTCATCAAAAGAGGCCAACATTCAGTACCACAGCAACAAGGGGGAACAAGTATACACAGGTAAATAGTCTAGCTGCTGCTGTTTAGGAAAGAAAGACTCACACAACAACATCGGTCTCTACGTGGGTGCTGGAGTTGGCATGAACATGCTTTCTGCTCTATCAAAAAAAGTGTTCTGATGTGTGATCATGAGAACACATGAAAGTGTCACTTTGCACTTTAAAACGAGTTGTTTTTATTTTGTCTTCTTCACACTGAAATCCACAAGTGTGAATGTTCTTCAAGACAAAACAACTTAAGACTCACTAACAGTTAACCATTAGCCCCGCCCGCCCTTAATACCTGCCTTGTGATCAGTGTTGAACATGTAGTTCAACGAGTAATAAAACTACATTTTGCAGTAGCTTGGTGGTAGTTCAACTAAATTCAAATCGAGGTAGTGTTTTCAGTAGTTGATTACTTTTTGTCTATGTAGCAGTGTAGCTAACTACTGGAACAACACTACTTTTTTTTGCAAAAATGTGATTAAATATGGTTGCCTAATTTTCACTTGACACATTGCTTTTGTGTTTAATAGGCTAAGTTACACATTCTGTTAACATATGACCACAAAGATATCTGTTCTTGCAATTTGTAGTCTGTGACATTTCTGATTTGCATACTGTATGATCATTTTTAACGCAGTAGTTTGGATGTAGTGAACTACTTTTTCAAGGTAACTTTAGTTGAGTAAACTATAGTTTTCGTAGGGGTAACTTTTGTGTAGCTTAACTTCATTTGGTGTGAAGTAATTGGTAGCTTGGTAAACTATCTTTTCAGAGTAGTATCCCCAACACTGCTTGTGATGTCCTCTCTACATTAACCATTGTTTAATAAGTATGGAATTACCACACACCAGCATAGGACAACTGAATGTTAACTATTTATAATGGCATTTTAAGTTTTCAGCCTTTTACAGTAACATTAACCTACTGCTGACTTTACAGAGAATTACTTGACTATGAGTGTGCTTCTGGGATGTCCCCATGATTGACAGCTGAGATAGCTCTTATTTGTTTGACGAAATGCTTTCTTTCCTAGATGCAGAGCAGGCAAAGAGTAGAGAAACTGTGGGAAAATAATATTCAAAGTAATACAAGCACTGTATAGCATCTCTATATAAAAAAATATATAAAAAATCAGTGGAGGCTGCTTGCATCAAATAGGGCATTATTAAGTGCATCTGCAGACAAATGATGGCCAAACTGAAACATTTGAAGAATTCAAACAAAACGATAATAGATCAGGTATAACTCTCCATAATGATGGTATCCTTCTAGACAGAACGGATGGAAAGGAAAATAACGCCACCTGTTGTCTCAGGTGAAATACTCCAGAGGTGTCTACTTTCACAGCCTGATCGAGTTACACAAGACATACTTGTCTTGTTATGCTGAAAACAGGAGGGTGAAAGGGGTATTCATCGCAATCGTCTTTCCAAAAAAACACTTGCATAAAAATAGATATTATGATTTACGATGTGTCATAAACATTGAGAGTGCATGATATTTCAGTTGTTCCAAAATATCCATAATCATCATCTAGCCCCGCCTAGTTGGGTTGGTACTGAGGTGAGCCTGTGCTATAAACAGGTCACCAGACGAGCTAGTGAACCCAAAGGTATGAGGACGGTGACTTCATCAGGTACTTCTAGGATATTTTGACAGAAAGCGGTCTACGTTTTGACACATTTACGCACAAGACAAGACTTCATCTGAGGACGTGCCTGTTTTTACTTGAGATTCGGATACAATTTGGATAGAAAACTAGCAGTAGGCTATAGGATAAATAATAATAGACAACATGAAACTTGAAGTATTCTGTGGAAACCACCACAACGAGGTGAAATCTTTGCAGGAGCTGTGCAGCGATGCCGAGGGCAGCGTCCGCTCGCCTCTCTCCGGTGAGGAAGAGTTGGGTTCGGATGGGGACTGCGTGGCGCACAGCCCGCCACCTGTCACACCCGGCGTAGACGGCATAGGCATTGGCAAACCGTACATACGGAGACCAAAACCTCCGTACTCTTACATCGCACTGATTGCCATGGCTATCCGTGACTCAACATCTGGTCGTCTGACTCTGGCAGAGATCAATGACTATCTGATGAAAAAGTTTCCATTTTTCCGGGGCAGCTACACTGGTTGGAGAAATTCGGTGCGCCACAACTTGTCACTTAACGACTGTTTTCTAAAGGTCCTCCGGGACCCGTCCAGACCCTGGGGAAAAGACAACTACTGGATGCTGAATCCTCACAGCGAGTACACCTTCGCTGACGGAGTGTTCCGACGCAGGAGAAAGCGCATCAATAAAAAGACAGGCAAAGAGCAAAACGTCTCCGACCATGCTGCCGACGAGAACGCGCAAGTCACCATCACATCCACACCCCCTACCACTAAAACCGGACCCAGCAGTGCCAAGTTCTCCAGTTCCTTCGCTATAGACAGTATCCTCAGCAAACCGTTCAAGAGACAGGAGTGGGCAGAGGATTCTCCCACCGTTGCTGCATTACCGTGGCCCGGTTACACTCAGATGATGCCACACATTATGAGAGGATCACCTGTCGCCTTGCCACATCACGCCCAGTCGATGTTCCATGTGGACTCATACGCTGCGCATGTGCTGAGGGCATACGGTGGTGGATTTTATTCAGAGAGGGTCAATCGCAAAGACAGTTACCCCGCAGAATATTATTCAAAGGCATAATCAGTTTACCAGAAAATCTCTACAGTACCATCGCCAACTACTTAAAAAAAACTGACGCTTACCACCTATTAGAAATAGAACGTTTGTTGTCGTAATGGACCCGAGGAGTGTAGCAAATGGAATGAAAACACTGGGTTTGCACTTGTGTACTTTAGTTATTATTGTGTATCAACTAAATGCATTTTATTGCATTACCTTAAATGTGGACAACCAGTCACCTACACAGGGCGTCGTATTATTTCATCAGGACATTTTAGTATGGACATTTAGTGTGGGAAGGAGTAGGCTTTATGTCATTCCTTTGAGGTTCTGTGGTAATTTCCCTTTAAATCAAGGGCATTTTTTTGTGCTATACAGTGTACAGTTTATGATGTATAGATTATAGGCTATTTATGTCGTTGGTTTGTTGAAAAGTTGTTACTTTCGACAATCAGTTGAGCTTCAGAACATGCTGTTTATAACATTTGGCATGTCATTTGTGCTAGTCGAGCTGTTTGTATGTTTTTATTTTAAAAAACACGATTAATATTTGTAATAAAGAGAAACTTTAACGTTGAAATGTGATGTGTTTCTATCTTTATTATCTTATTGAATCCATAGCGCATAGATTGTGAAAAAAGAAGATATACAAGATATCTGCCCTACAAGTTGTTTGCAAGAAAAATTATATTCAAAACGGCAAAATGAAGGGAACCTTTGAGAAATTAATTATGAATGATTAAATCCCAACATACCGTCAAAACCACTGACAGGTGTTGTAGGCCTGCAGGTGCATTTAAAAATACATGTAAAAATTGCCTAATCGACTTGGTCTAATATCCAACCCTTTTCAAAACACTGCTTTACCATTACTATCAAGGCGACATATTATTAGGTTAATTTTATTCGCTCGCTGTCAAATTGAAATTGATTGGGACATGCGCGTGACATGATGCATAATTCGTAATGCTTCGTTGACTGAAAGCTGTCATTCAAAACGTATCCCTATCATTGTCAGCACTCAAACAATGAATGTGCTGAATGAAACACGTTGATAATGTTGTAAATATTCTTACAGTATAGGCTATTGTCGTCTCGCCTAGACTATCGCTGTATGAAATAGCATAAACACATTAAAAGGGAAACCAGGGTAGGAAGGCCAGAGAAGGGAAATAAGGACGGACGGAAGTACAAGGAAGGAGGACCTGAAGATATCGAAAAGGGTTGCGAAAGGCTAGGCTAATGGTAGGCTAATAGTAGACTAATGGTAGGCTATATATATCACATCTCACTTTAATAAATCACTAAACATGATCCGGTCCCGCTTAAAAATGACGTTCAGCTTATAAAGGCTTCATAAAACCTTCGCAATGCCTTCATAAGAACTACAGAAATGTGTTACAAACAATCTATAACCTTCTGTCGTGCTTTATAAAGGGTTCCTAAATATCGCATAACTGTGTGACATAATCACTAATGTCAAATGTGAAATAACCCACTATGTCAAATATGATTTAAACACCTGCTTTATAAATTGTGACATATTGTGCTAAAAGATGGCAGACACTCTTTATTTGAAGTCATAGTCTCATTACACCTAAGGGCTGGTAGACCAAACCATCAAAAATGAAAAGCATTACTCGTTTGTACAATCTACCAACCAATCATCTCCTACAACACCTTCCGCCACGTGTCGTTTGCACTTCTGTCCTATCGGACCGACGTCTTGGCAATAAAGAGATGTTTGGTAACTCTTATTGGGATAGTTTTCCTCACACGCGCGACACACATTGGCTGTAAGGGTGTAGTCTTTCTTCTTCTCGGTAAAGCCATTAATAAATAGCTAGCTATGTCCTTTGCTAATTAGCTAGCTGGAAGGTAGGGCCTGTTGTTTTTTCTCTCCCTTGAGGCCAGGGGGAATGGTTTCCACTAGATAGCACAGCCACAAGGCTTAATTGTAAAAATGTACGAGGACAAAAATGAGTTTATTGGTCTTAATTTCAGGTTAGGTTAGGCATAAGTTTAGCAGTGTGGTTAAATTGTGGAAATGGGCAGAGTTGAGCCACAATTCTGACTTTGTGGCTGGGTTAACTAGTGACGACCAGGTTTAATGTTTTTGCTAGCAAAGAACATAGCCTGATGACAAATACTTGACTCAGTAAGGTCGTTCCCGTTGAATTATATAGTCACTCCCACTAAGGTCCAGGTTTGAATGGTTGATATCCCAGGCTTGTATATGATGTGTGAGCAATAGCGTTAAATGTACTGTAGTCTACAAAAGGAAATTCAACATAAGGAACTTGAAAGTATCTTTATTCTGGAACCAAGATACATGTTCCTCAGTACACAAACAAGCACACAACAATATAACGAGTCATACTGTGCAGGTGCTGGGCCCAGTCAGGTCTTTGACATATTCACCCACTCCCCCACTGAAAGATCAGCCACAAAATCATGCCACCTTTGTAACAGGTTGTATTCAAGCCCTAGTCTCCATTATGGGAACAGAAGAGGAATGCCTGTTGCAGTAGTCTCAGGTAGGACTACTCCAAATTATCTTGGCTCTGACACACACACACGCACACACACTTAAACTCAGGCGTTGCTGGTCCATCAACCCATCTAAATACCTCTCACACCGTACAGCAACCTGTAGATCATGAGAACCATAGATGTATAATCTATTTATTGACAATGTATGTAGTGTCCTGTAATACTTTAAAGTGAGACTCCTTCGGTCAATCATAACTTATCCATAAGGACTCTATATCACATGACACTGAACTTACTTTAAAGTCAGACACCTTTGGTCATTCATAACACATACTAACAGATACTAACAGCTAAAACAAAGAAATATTAAATATTATTTTTACATTTTTAAAACAATACAAATACTTTAAGTCTAAAAAAGTCCAGCAATGCAATTACATTGAACATTACACAGGGCTATGAATAGAATAGCTTGTCCCTGAGCTGGTGGACAGATGGTTCTTGTCTCTGCCTGCTGGAGGTAGACAGTAGCATGCAGTAGCATGTTGGTTCCAACCTTAAAAGTAACCACAAAGAAAGTTAGCAGGTCTGTTAGAAAATACCTTTGCCACACCATCTGGTTAAGGACATTTCTGTGCTGAACCAGAAATACTCTAAATGGGGGAGATGAGAAACTCATTTTGATTCGTTTTATTAGATTCCTCTTAAATTTACAAATCTCATGACATGACTATGAGACATTGATGTTTATTGGGGGATTTGTATTTAGTTGAGCCTGTTAGTTGGCTACATTTTGTGTTGGTATAGTTAGCTAGCTATGTAACTTAGCTGGCTAGCAATTGCTGTGCAGTCCCCAAAATGATTTGAAATAACGATTGAGGTAGCTATGTAATATAACTCATTGCTTAACTACTACAAACTAAATTAAATTACAATAGATAACGCTTAACTTACACATTTTTTGCTGTCCAGTGGCACCACAAGTGGGAATTTGATTTGCGAATACCATCACATGGGGGCTTACTGCACTGCAGAAACACCAGTGAACCAAACAACAGTGCATGCTTTAAATGGGAATTAAAGGGAAACTACACTCAAAAATGTACGTTTCGAAGATTTTTCCCGGACCTCTTAAGGGGTCCATGGTTGCATTTTAAGCATTGTTGTGAACGCAGAAAATCTAATTTTGTGGTTTCTCTATTAAAAAAAGTGTGAGAAAGCCAGAAAAAAAATTGGGTAAATCCGAAACCTGGAAAACAAATGCAAGATAATCAAATGTGCGGAAAAAAATGTATGAATTAGGCAAAAGAGAAAAACTGATTTAAAATGCACTACTAAGTTTTATTTTTTTTGCTATGCAAGACTGCACTTTCGAGCGTGTCATCCTGCAGCACAGCATTATGGGGAAAGTTAAGGTCAGGTACAATATTGGCTATGCACCAAGACGGAAAGAGGTTGGGCCAAACTATAAATGTTTTAGAGTAATATATATGCCATTTAGCAGACACATTATCCAAAGCAACTTACAGTAATGCGTGCATACATTTTTACATATTGGTGGTCCCGGGAATTGAACACACTATATTGGCGTTGCAATGCTCTACCAAGATGCTTGACAAGGTTAATATGATTTCTGATGAGTCTTTATTAAGCGTTGCTTATGCCACCCTTCATAAAGCACAGGTTTATGTCCTATTTGACATAGTGGGTTATGTCACATTTGACTTTGCTGGTTATGTCACACAGTTATGCCACATTTATGAACCCTTTATAGTGCATGAAATAAGGTTATATATGATTTGCAACACATTTATGTAGTGTTTATGAGGTCTTTATGAAGGCTTTATGAAGCCTTTATAAGCTGCAGGTCATCTAAAGCGGGACCAATGATCCAATAACATGAGTTATATCCCTTCAAATGTTTCATATATATTATTCGAGATTTAACCTAACATTGTTACGAATATCACAGTAGGCAACTTCATATGTAGGCCTATTGCGTTACAAGAATCATTAATAACTATCATTATTTGCAAAAATAAGTTGGCATACTATTACTACTAATCATAATAATAACAACTACAACAATAATAATACATTCAGCTATGATGTTCTTTATATAAATTATGTTTATCATTATTAATGTGGCACAAATGTCATTATTAATTGGTTCCTGTATTGGGGCAGAAATACGCCAAAGTATTTTTCTGTGTCCGAGAAGCTTGCTGTGTGTGATACAGACATTCAGTATATAAATATATATATATATTCTGTCTGAAGTTACAAATAGCCGACGCCTCAAATAGAGACACATGAGCAGGGTGAGAGAGAATCACGATGTAGACTTTAAGTGGATTTCAGTCCACATCGATTTTTTGTTAGATTTTTACCAAGA
The DNA here is from genome assembly GCF_013265735.2 of Oncorhynchus mykiss. Lineage (NCBI taxonomy): Eukaryota > Metazoa > Chordata > Actinopteri > Salmoniformes > Salmonidae > Oncorhynchus > Oncorhynchus mykiss. Next base: position 69,698,277 of record NC_048572.1, read on the forward strand.
CGATATGGCAGTATCTCTCATTCTGTGCGTTACATTTTCAAAACCTTCCAAGTATTCTTCTGTGACTGAGACAAAAAAGTTCCTTGAACCAGCTGTGCATCCTGAACGCAGCGGGGTTATTATTGCCGGAAATTCTGAGGAGATTATGTTCTCTACCTTTGTTTTTATAATGAAAAATGATCTTATCTCCACATCCTTGTTTGGTTAGGAGTTTGAGCTTGTCATTTCTAACTGTTGCATCAAAGCTATTGGCTTAAAATACCTTACTGTTATTACACATTCAACGGGTAGGACAAATTGCTAACACCGCGTCTCCAAATAGCTTCAATGTCGTCATTAAATCTTTGACTTGATCATTTTGTTATTTTCCTGTATTCCCTTATAGGAATATAAATGCATATTTGGTTAAATTATATTGTATGTACAGCCAAAGGTGTCGTCTATCCATGTTTCCTCGATTATTTGTTTATTTAGATTGCCTGAACTGACTTGAATTTCATTTGAACTTATCCTGATCACATTAATTGGGAGAGGCGACACTTCCTACCAGTTTTCGTTTGACCTTCTTTTGTTTCCCCAAACATAATCTCCTTACAAGCATTGTGTATGCATTACGCATGGTACAATGTTCCCCAGCAAATGGGCACAATCGGCATGCATGCATGGTTTCTTCTTTTACATTATAAGGCCTAGACTCATTTGTTTAGCTTCTAGATAATTATAAACTCAAAACGACAGAACAATAACAACAAAATAACATCATAATCATCATCATTAGGGTACTATAAATATGGAAACATTTACATCTATCTCCAAGACCTCATTTGGATCTGTGCAATTAATTCAGCTCTCCGGGGATATGATCCAGGCTCGAGCCCGTAAACTGACACTCGCGCGATGTGTGTGGTATACTGGCAGCGCCTGATGGAAAAAGCATGCTTCCACTCATGGCAAAGTCCTATCCTGAACATCCCCCAACAAATTAACACGACAACTAAGGACTATTATTACCTTTGCTAGACAAAACCGCAAGCTCGAAGAAGCTCTGACTGTCCAGCAAAATACTATTATCTGTAGTTATCTACTCTTCTTGTATTTTTTTCCATCTTCAAGTACATCATAGGTCCAATGTGCTATCATTCAAGCGCAACCTATTTTGAATAAGGACAACAGAGAGCATCATGAATGAACACAATAATTAATTAATTAGAATACTATCACAGTATATATATTATACAATATAATATATATATATTGTACAACTAAACTAGAATTCTACTAAATAGAATAGGGCTATACTGTGTTTCTGTCTCTGGTATATAAGCAAGCGGTGTCATAGTTAATTTGGAACCATTGCCTTCATCGTTTGGCTGTTGCAGTGTTGACTGCAGTGTCTAAATAAGTTTGATAAATGGTGTAATTGCGTGTATTAGAGTTGTGAGGAGCGGGTGGGAGGAGGTCTCTGTTAGTCCTCTGCTCTGCGCTGTGTTATGTGTGGCTCTTGCTAGAATTATGTCTGGACGGAGGCCAGATCTGGCAGGGGTTGGATCTGGAGATCCTAGCGATTTCTTAGAGGGATTTAGCCGGGATCTATAGGGCAGAGAGAGATTGAAGAATTGATAGGTGGTCGAGTTTTGTTTGGCCGAGTGGGATATGCGCAGGAAAGTCGAAGAGCTTTATGTTTCCCCTCATAAAGGGTTATTTCCAGAGATGGCCACAGTGAGACGGAGTTGGAGCAGCGGCCACACCGATATACAGCTGTTTTTCCTGATTATAACAGCAATACACGTGCAGTGAATCGCCACTGGACACTAACTTCTCCGATTATCCATTTGGAAACATATTTTCTAGAACGTCTGAAGTAGCTGACTGAAGAGGATTTGGTGTAGCCTACTTCTTAGACATTTCAGGGCAGTATTAGACATTTCAGGTCAGTGGAACAAAAGTCGAGCAAGGCATTGGTCATAGCCTACACGTGTCCTTCTGTGTCTCTAAAGTGGACGCAAACATGACGACTGAGAGCTCACAGCAACATCTGGTCCCGTCTCATCCTCTGAGATGCAGCCCAGCAGCCGGAGTGATGCACGCCACACCGATGAGCGCACAGCCAGTGGCGGAGAGCTCAACAAATGCATCAACCAAAGGGAAAAAGGGCAACTCTGGCTTGAGGCGACCTGAGAAACCGCCCTATTCATACATCGCCCTCATTGTGATGGCTATCCAAAGCTCCCCGACAAAGACGCTTACTCTGGCAGAAATATATCAGTTCCTTCAGGCCCGTTTCCCGTTCTTTATGGGGTCTTACCAGGGCTGGAAAAACTCAGTGAGGCACAACCTGTCTTTAAACGAGTGCTTCATCAAACTGCCTAAGGGCCTCGGCAGACCAGGGAAGGGCCACTACTGGACTATAGACCCGGGCAGCGAGTTTATGTTCGAGGAGGGATCCTTCCGTCGCAGACCTCGCGGATTCCGTAGGAAATGCCAAGCTCTGAAACCAATGTATCGAATGATGAATGGCATCGGTTTTGGAGCGTCGATACTTCCCCAAAACTTTGATTTCCAGAACCCCTCCGCGTCCTTGGCATGTCATGCCAACGGTTACAACCTGGACGTGATGGGGAACACGATGCCAGGGAGCTACGACGGGCTGGGTGGAGGGCATCATGTCCCTCATATGTCACCAAGCCCCGGGTCCACCTACATGGCGGCTTGTCAGGTGGCGTCTAATGGAGACTACTGCCCGGACAGCAGTAGTAGCCCTTTGCACACCTCCCCGGCTGCGATGGCAGTGGGCACTTTGGACTGTCATTCTCCCTACGCCAGTGCTTCTCCCTACGCCAGTGCCCCCTCACACTGGGCATCACCTGGTGTGTCTCCATATATCAAGCAGCAATCCCTGGCCTCAAACAGTCCCACATCCTCCGCCTTGCACTCCAGCATGTCCCCATACTCTCTGGAGCAAAGCTATATCCATCACAACGGAAGGGACTCATCTGACATTTCAGGTAGGCTTTACTTTCCTGTCAATATAGGCGAACACAGTCTTTAATTGGTGCAATATATGGCCAATTATAAAATATACAACTCGTATACAACCAATCGTCCACTCCGATGGATAGTTTGCATTAAATAGTTCGTATTTATATGAGCTAATTTATTTGTAAGTAGTCGAGATGGGCAATTGCAAATTGCGAATCAGAGGGAAGTAGACATCTGGCCTAGTTAGGCAACACGGACATTACTCTGCTTGTCCACTTATGACCAAAAGACTATTACAGAACTATGAAAATATGACTAAAAATAGAAACAATAAAGTCCTATTTCTAACAATATTAAAGCAAATGCTATTGCCAAGATTAACAGAATCATTCCCAATAAAGTTGAACACGTAGCCTAGATTTTATTTTCAAGTCCTTATTGAAAATGCTCCAAACAACAATATGTGACATGACAATAATATGACAACACCCAATTATGTGTAAATTAATATACAACAATATATCTATGTCAACACTGAATACAGTTTTACCTATCTATAAAAATGGTTTATTGTGACCATTGTGAACATGTGACCTTTACTTAATGGTCTCCGAAAGGTTTACACTTATTGAACAACACATAAATGGTATAACGGTAATATTACTGAATTAAATAAATAGGTTCAACAGAAACACCACTGCTGTTTCTGAAATAGTTATAGATTTTACAGATATTAGGCTAAAGCAGCATTATCCCAATACTGTCGTGTACGTAATACATATAAGGCAAATTCAGGACTAAATAGAAAGCAAAGTAATTATGGTATATATTTCAAATGTGATGAAAATAGAACGACACTCACAAAATTCTGAAATGCCAACCTTAAATATACAAATAGGTCTACTGTTTTCACATTTTAAAGTAATGTTTCATAAATTCGTTTGTTTTTCGTGATCATGTATGCTCTAAATGATCTGCATGTTTAAGGAAAAATTCAAGCCTACCATTTTATAAAAATAATTGGAGTATATTCCATTTAGATAAATACAACGTCCAAATATTGGCACCTATAGACTGAAACACACGCCATGGGTTGCAGTCATTATGCGTATTAGAATAAGTTGTTGTAGTATTTACAAGGTTTGTGTTTGACTGTCACGTCTCTTCCATCTGTTTGCAGTGGGATTATCTCGATACTCAAGCCCTTCATCGCCAGTGTGTGACAGGAAAGATTTTTTTTTAAACTTTAACGGAATTTCTTCGTTTCACCCGGCGACTGCCAGTGGATCATACTATCACCAGCTACATCACCATCACCAGAGCGTCTGTCAGGATGTCAAGCCATGCATCATGTGAAATAAACGCAATAAGACCATTGCCATCTTGGATGAAGCTCACATGAACTACACTATATACAAGCTCTACGCTTATACCATTTGTCCCTTGCCAAGTCCGGTACAAATATCTAAGACGAATTAGGGGAATGTAGGCTATGTATACATAACGTATTTGTCTCTGAGAAGGTCTGTGTCACGACACCATTCCGGAGAATTTAAAAACGACTGAGTGCATGAAGTAAAAATTGAAAAAATGCATGTATTGCCATTGTCCAACACGTCAATCACGGCTCAGACAGCTCGTCCATGCCATGATCTATTCAGAAGTTATTGTATCATTCAATATTGTAGGTTAGTGTGTGAGTACCAGTTATCGACATGGATAAAATGTAATATCCAACCACATTAAATGTGTTTACTTAAAAATACATGCACATTCACCCCGGGTTATCTTTAGCTATTTGCACTTACATCTAGACCCCAGAGTTTTCTTTTTTTTAAAGATTTCGCTGTAGGCTACAGCAAGCCAATAAATATATATATTTGAAAACTGTTTGGGTTAGTTTTTATTCAAAGGTAAATGTATACAGCAAGGGAATTATTTCCCAAGATTGCGTTTGAGACAATTTTACCACTTTATGACAATGAGGTGTTTTGGTATGTTGTTTTTGTTATTGCAAACCTTAATATAACTGTCGTTATTGTTATAGCATATTATTTTAATTCAATGAATGCACTGTTTACAAATAATTACACAACATATTAATACCTATAATGTATTATTCAGCATAAACTGTACAAATGCAATGTTTGATTTAGTTATCAATCAGTAGCCTTGCGAAACATGAATATTAGATGGACATTTCAATTAGAAATGTAATCAAAGGTAAAGTTACATTGCAACAATGAGAATGGGAACCCTGGTGAATGGTGAATCGGGGAAAACACGAGAGCCAAGCAAATCCACATCCCTAAAATCTGATGTCTTAAAAAAAAGCATAGCTAAAATTACGACCACAGGCAGCTCACCTTCTCCATACTACATACAACTGAAACCTAGTACTAATTTAACCCTCCTATTGTGTTCGTTTCATGTTCTGTGTTTCCAGTCCAAAATTACCGCCCCATTATAGCTGATTATAAATCCATAATAACACATATATTATCACCTCATGTTGTGTTACATCTTTTGATCAACTTAAGTTCTTGTAAACATTACAAGTTTTGAACTTCTATTTGCTATTTATGGCCTGTAGGCCTCATTGACCTGAGCTCATACAACCTGTTTTTGTGTAAAAAAGAAAGAAAGCATAAGGTATGGATTATTTTGACTATAACAAATACTCAGATGAAACATATTGTGCTATTTATCACAGACTACTTTATGTCAAAGTTTAACAAGGACTTTCTCCTCCTCACCAGTGTCACGATCAAAGATATGTTCAAGAGCCTCACATACAGTATATCGTTTGGTCATTGTGCTGCCACAGAATGAATTGTGAGAAAGGCCTCAAAAAAGCTTTATATACCAGAGCTGCGAGAAAAGTTCTATATATTACTGAAACAATGTTGCGACTGTTTGTGAGAATGCCAACAGGAGTGGTTCCCGTGGGGAAAATATTATATTGGGGGTTGCCATGGAAGCCAAGAAGGGGAGTGAGGTGTGTGTGTGTGTGGGGGGGGGGGGGGGGGGGGGGATTAATGGGCTTGTGCCTGAACTCAATTTTATACACTAATTGTAGTCTCATCCATTCACTTCTAATGACCGGTCAAAAATGACCGGGAACACCACAAGTGTACAAAAGTTACATAAAACACTCAAAATGAAATGAAAATCATCTAAATATATTGTGTGTGTTCAGATGCCCTGTGTGGACAAAGTCATGGAACCTTGTGACAATCAGATTAAATTAATTAAATTTTTCAGAGAGAAACCTCGTAAATCGGTCGAATTCGACCGGAACCCACCAGGAGTGTTAACATCGACAAATGTAGAAACATTGCGGTTGAAAACCTCATTCATGCTCTCTTCATGCTAGAGATATTAAAATAAAATAGCTCATCTGAATGTTGTGCGCTTTCTTGCCGATCTTCGCAACAAACATATGACTTGTACTCTATAGTGTTAATTTAAATGATTTAGTGAATTAATAGCCAGTGTGATCGATTATCTAACATGTTCATACTAATATGAACATATTGTTACAGAATTGTTACAGGATACATTTGATGAATAATCATGAGGGCATTAGCGTACATTTTAAATACAAAATTTGAGAAATCTGTGAAATGGGGACTTTGAAAATGCAGCATCCATTACAAACATTTAAACATACTTAGGCCTACTATTCAAACAATATAGTTTATTCTCTAGATCCTCATTTATCAATCTGATTTGGAGGAATGACTCTGTTGTGTGTGGGCAGTTGTTTTCTAGATATCACTTGGTTTGACATATTTTAAACAGTAATAAACGTGTAGCCTACACGTTTGGATAAAATTGAGGCATAGCTGTGTAGAGAGAAGAGAGAAAGAAACATATAAAAAAGTTGGAGAAGCTTCCTTGGTTGGCCTTTGTGAAATGAATAATAGCTAAAAGGCATCAATTGTTTTGCCTGAAATCTGCATAAGTGAAACAATAGTGAAATAGAAGGTTACTCAAGTTTGGATTTGAGGCTATTAGTTAAGCATACAATTTGGTCACAAGTCCCTCTATTGCAATGATGTACCGATGTCACCACCTAGTGGTACTGGCTTACCTGTACACCTCTCATAGACAGAGAAATGGGTAGAGGGATATTATTTTTAACTTTGTATTTGTATTTATTAAGGATCCCTATTATAAGCTGTGGTCAAGGAAAATTAAGGCAGTTATATACAGTTTAAATATTACATTACATTACATTTCATAACACTTTACCCAATACATTTAATGTGTTCCCTCAGGCCACGTCCATGTGTACTTGTGTGTAGAGTGTATGTGTGTCTGTACCGGTGTGTGTGTCTCTTCACAGTCCCCGCTGTTCAATAAGGTTTATTTTTATCTGTTTTTTTTATCTGATTCTACTGCTTGCATCAGTTACCTGATGTGGAATAGAGTTCCATGTCGTCATGGCTCTGTGTAGTACTGTGCAACTCCCATAGTCTGTTCTTGACTTGGGGATTGTGAAGAGACCTTTGGTGGCATGTCTTGTGGGTTATGCATGGGTGTCTAAGCTGTGTGCTAGTAGTTTAAACAGACAACTTGGTGCTTTCAGCATATTCAACACCTTTTACAAAAATGAGTAGTGATGAAGCCAATCTCATCTCCACTTTGAGCCATGAGATATTTACATGCATATTAATAATGTTAGCTCTCTGTGTACATTTAAGGGCCTGCCGTGCTGACCTGTTCTGAGCCAATTGTAATTTTTCGAGGTCCCTCTTTGTGGCACCTGACCATATGACTGTGTCTGGGTGCGACAAAACTAGAGTCTGTAGGACCTGCTTGTTGAAAGTGTTGTTAAAACGGCAGAGTAGTGCTTTATTATGGACAAACGTCTCCCCATCTTATCTACTGTTGTATCAACATGTTTTGACCATGACAGTTTACAATCCAGGGTCAGTCCAAGCAGTTTAGTCACCTCAACTTGCTAAATTTCCACATTATTTATTACAAGACTTAGTTGAGGTTTAGGGTTTAGTGAATGACTTGTCCCAAATACAATTCTTTTAGTTTTAGGAATATTTAGGACTAGCTTATTCCTTTCCACCCATTCTGAAACTAACTGCAGCTCTTTGTTAAGTGCTGCAGTGATTTCACTTACTGTAGTAGCTGACGTGTATAGTGTTGAATCATCTGCATACGTAGACACACTGGCTTTACTCAAGACCAGTAGCATGACATTAGTAAAGATTTTAAGTAATGGGCCTAGACAGCTGCCTTGGGGAATTCCTGATTCTACCTGGATTATGTTGGAGAGGCTTCCATTAAAGAACATCCTCTGTGCTCTGTTAGACAGGTCATTCTAAATCCACAATATAGCAGAGGGTGTAAAGCCATAATACATATGTTTTTTCATCAGCAGACTATGATCGATAATGTCAAAAGCTGCACTGAAGTCTAACAAAACACCTCCCGCAATCTGTTTATCATCAATTTCTCTCAGCCAATAATCATTAATTTGTATGAGTGCTGTGCTTGTTGTATGTCCTTCCCTATAAGCGTGTTGAAAGTCTGTTAAAATAGACAACAATCTTTTTTTCACTTCTTCCACACTCACTTTATAGAATTCAAAATTACAATGCTTGTCATTCATAATTTGATTAGCTATACGTGAATTTGTAGTGTCTGCATTTGATACTGGCATTTCATGCCTAAATTTGCTAATCTTGCCAATGAAAAAATCATTAAAGTAATCGGCAATATCAGTTGGTTTTGTGATGAATGAGCCATCTGATTCAATGAATGATGGAGCTGAGTTTGCTTTTTTGCCCAAATCGTAATGTAAGGTGCTCCAAATTGTTTAACTATCATTCTTTATGTAATTTATATTTATTTCAGAGTGGAGTTTCTTCTTTTTATTCAGTTTAGTCACATGATTTCTCAATTTGCAGTACGTTTGCCAATCGGTTGTACAGCCAGACTTATTTGACATTCCTTTGCCTCATCCCTCTTAACCATACAGTTTTTAGAGTAATTTTCTTAATGGGTGCATGCTTATTACTAACTGGAAAAAGCAATTTCATAAATATGTCAAGTGCAGCATCTGGTTTCTCCTCATTACACACCACAGACCAACAAATATTTTTTATATCAACAACATAGGAATCAGAACAAAACATATTGTATGACCTCTTGTACACTGTATTAGGCCCATGCTTCAGAACTTTGATTTTCCTAGACATGGCTACTATATTGTGATCACTTCATCCGATAGATTTGGATACTGCTTTAAAGCAAATTTCTGCAGCATTAGTAAAGATGTGATCAATACATGTTGATTATCAGTCAACGTGGTAGGTTGTCTGATAACCTGAACCAGGTTGCAGGCACTAGTTACAGTTTGAAGCTTTTTCTTACGTGGGTAGCTCGATGAAAGCCAGTCAATATTTAAATCACCCAGAAAAGATACCTCTCTGTTGATATCACATACATTATCAAGCATTTCTCACATGTTATCCAGATACGGACTGTTAGCACTTGGTGATCTATAGCAGCGTCCCACCAGAATGGGAGGTGAGGCAGATGAACCTGTTATCATTACTTCAACAGTATTGAACATGAGATCATTTCTAAGCTTTACAGGAATGCGGTTCTGAATATAAATGGCAACACCTCCACATTTGGCATTTTTGTCTTTTCTGTAGATGTTATAACCATGTATTGCTACCACTTTATCATCAAAGGTATTATCTAAGTGAGTTTCAGAGGTTGTCAGCATATGAATGTCATCTGTTACTAGCAAATTATTGATTTCATGAACATTGTTTCCTAAGATAGATATGTTAATGTGGGCTATTTGTAACACTTTTCTGGGATGCTTGATTGTTTTCATAGCTTTACTGGAATGCTCAGCAGAAGTAGCCATGCTCATGTAATTTATGATAGTGCAGGGTGAGCTGCACACAGTGGATTTCCTCCTAGGGCACACAGTGTTGATTACAGTAATGCATACAATAGCTGTAGGATCAGCAGAGGCCTTCAGAGAAGTTAGAGGGACACAAATTATGTTACTTAAATTGTGTCTTTCAACACCCCTGGTATAATGTACATTTGTTGAAGCATTATGACAACTCAGCGACACAATGGTAGGGATTAACTGAATTGGGCTTGGGATTTGGGCTTGATAAGTAATTGTCTCAAAGCACCCTTATAACGCTGTGAAAAGATCCAGGAACGCAAATGATTGGGTGTATCCAATCCTCCTTATAAAACAAGCTTTGTTTCCAGAAGGTATCAAAATTGTCAATTAATGATACACACAAAAGAGCGGTAATAGTCTCATAGCCAGTTATGGAGGGCTAAAAGTCTGCTGAAACGTTCATTCCCACAATTTAGGGAGGTCACAGGGCCAGATAGTATGGGGAATTTGTTGGTGTCAAGCAGAGACCCTATCAGTTCTTTGAAATCTTCAGCTGTTCTGAGCTGCCCTTCATAATGTCATTGAATCCCACAAGAACCATGATAGACTACATTTCCTGATGCAGGTTTAAAATGTTTGGGAGCAGCTTATTGATGTCCTGTACTCGTGCTTCTGGATAGCGCAACATTTTTGCTCCAGGGACTGAGACATTTCTTACCATTGAACTGCCCAATACAATGGCCGGAGAAGGGGATGGAGAAATCTGCCCATTCCTACCCCTCACGCAATTCAATTAAACTTTCACGGGCCCATGAGAAGCAGGAAGGCATAAGCCCGCTGCTTCCGACAATAGGTTCAGACCTCTCACAGCAGGAGATCCCCCGTCAGATCCAAAGAGAGGGAAAGGAGCCTAACTCGACAACAAAGCCGCTGCTGGAGTCATCACAGCCGTCGCAGACACAGGCAATTCCAGCAATGAAGGCGCAGGTAGAACAGGCACCAGTGCAGCTATTCCTTATGTCATTCTGCTCCGAACCTCTTGTAGACACTCCAGTCCACTTAGCATCCTGCCTCTCTCTGCCTTCGGTTTCCACGAATTGTGACATGGGACCAGCAGTGAATGGAACAATCCTCTTGCTGTTCTCCGTCTACTCCACTACAAGATGGAGGAGGAGAAGCAGATGGAGACAACTTCCTTGGCAGGCAAGTTCCAGGTAGCACAGGCCATTCGGATGTGGAACGATGACAAGGTGGGGATACAACCATCAAGCACGAGCGGCATCCAGTCACAGGAATTGAGAAAGTTCCAATTTGTGTTTTCTCCATAAGTTTGCTCAGAATTGAAATTTGAGAGGACGCAATCATATTGGGAATATTGGTATTTAACTACCCAGAGTAGTAGTTAAAGTAATCTGCAGCTATACAACCATCAAATATATACCTCTGATGTCTGGAATGTGAAATGGTTCAGGTTCAATACAGCATCTAGACACTGGTAGGTGCTAGTGATCCTTTCCTCTTTCATGGGCATGATACAGACCTGAACATATAGACAAGACTCAGTCTTGAGCCTTCCCTCTGCCTCATTCATTACCAGGCTTACAGCTTTTCTATGTGACTGGCCAGTCAGCAGCAACAACTGACCTCCAAGATTTCTCAAATTGTGGTTCATACAAAACAGGTTGAATCTGCAGTTGAATGGAAATGTATCTACTATATCATGGAGGTAAATGGTATTGGATTATTCTGCTTAGCCGAGGGTGGATCAAAATTGAATTTGAACCAAAACAACCAGAGGTTGGTTCATAATTTCAGAATATACTGTATATGGGGTCTATGTTGACTCTGGCTGGGGTCCATTCATTGTGAAAGGAAGAAAATGAAATAAATAATTTTCAAAGTACAGTATGTGTAACCACACAAAGTTATGCAGCTAATGTCAGTTACTTATTAAAAAAAACAGAGTTTAGATGATGTATTCATTATCATCAACATCACCATGAAAAATGCCCATTGAACCACAAGAAAAAACAAGAATGGAAAAAGTGCTCTTTCATCATCTGCAGTCATTTTTCAAATCTAAACATCATACTTTTCACTAACAGCTTCAGCAGATGTGCATGATGCATTGTGTGAGAGTATAACATTAGAAAATACTAACATTTCAGAAACGTTAAAGCAGAAAACTTTATTCTATATGTAAATGCAGTAACAAAACTGCCCCTTAACATTATAGAGATTTTATCCCTATTGCATAGATCATCATTGCACTGCAGGTTAAGTTAAATTATTAATAATCTGGATGGTCCAAGCGTGCACAACTATTTACCCCCCAAAGTCAATACTTTGTAGGGCCACCTTTTGCAGCAATTACAGCTGCAAGTCTCTTGGGGTATGTCTCTATAAGCTTGACACATCTACCCACTGGGATTTTTGCTCATTCTTCAAGGCAAAACTCCTCTAGCTCCTTCAAATTGGATGGGTTCCGCTTGTCTACAGCAATCTTTAAGTCATACCACAGATTCTCAATTGGATTGAGGTCTGGGCTTTGACTAGACCATTCCAAGGCATTTAAATGTATCCCCTTAAACCACTTGAGTTTTGCTTTAGCAGTATGCTTAGGGTCGTTGTCCTGCTGGAAGGTGAACCTCCGTCCCAGTCTCAAATCTCTGGAAGACTGAAACAGGTTTCCCTCAATTTCCCTGTATTTAGCGCCATCCATGATTCCTTCAATTCTGACCTGTTTCCCAGTCCCTGTCGATGAAAAACATCCCAACAGCAGGATGCTGCCACCACCATGCTTCATTGTGGGGATGGTGTACTCGGGGTGATGAGAGGTGTTGGGTTTGTGCCAGACAGCGTTTTCCTTGATGGCCAAAAAGCTCAATTTTAGTCTCATCTGACCAGAGTACCTTCTTCCATATGTTTGTGGAGTCTCCCACATGCCTTTTGGCGAACAACAAACGTGTTTGCTTATTTTTTTCTTTAAACAATGGCTTTTTTTCTGGCCACTCTTCCGTAAAGTGAATCTGGGTGGGCGGCCCTTTCTTGGCAGGTATGTTGTACATATCATCGCACCACTTTTCCATAATTTTTTTTAAAATATTTTTTTCAAGTAATTTTTTAAATTTCACTTCACCAATTTGGACTATTTTGTGTATGTCCATTACATGAAATCCCCCCCCAAAAACAATTAAATTACAGGTTGTAATGCAACAAAATGCCAAGGGGCATGAATACTTTTGCAAGGCACTCTATGTATCTCTCTCACAATCCATAGGCTCCGTCCAATTGGTGGGTCCCTTACACATTAAGCATTTACAGTCACACAGGCCTACCTCTATCCATAGGACTCCTGTGGAACTCATCACCTGATGGCATGGCCTCCTAGTCCTCCCAGGAATGTTCCATTAGATGTCTGAATCCCCACCATACTCCTCTTTGCCACAGGCCTACATCCTTGCCATAGAAGAGCAGCGTATCTCTCTGATGAAGAAATAAAAGGTGAAATAAGTGGGATATTTTCCAGGTAATGTAATATGTATAGACTGTGTAGTTCAACCTGGCTTTCACTACTACTTTCAATGCTGTCTAATATTCCTTCGACAACAATAACAACCACCACCAGAAACTACTAGCAACACCACTACATATCTTTATGATTCACAATCCATCATAAGTCTATTAACCCAAAACTTCTGAGGGTTTTTGTTAGGCAAAAAGCAGTCCAGCTGCCTTAATCATGCCTCATTAGTGAACCATAAGAAGCCCTGACATTATGAAAAGATCGGTGTTATGTATGATTGATGATGGATAGATTCAGAATTCAGCCAGCCCATTCCCACTTGAGACAAGACAGGGCTCTTAAAAACTGGATTCTGGAGGGTGATTGCTTAACGTTTCAGAAAGGTTACTTTGCTTTAGAAAATAAAGAAATCTTTGACTAGGACATCTATTGGTTCAGCTGTGGCTGGGTAATTCCAATTATTATCCACTTTGCTCTGATGGTCAGCCATCACCTGGCAATGATGTCCTGACTCTATTTTAAAGACTACTTTCTGCAGGATAAAGGCATTATTTTCATAGATACATTACTACCTGAGCCTGGTTCCTCGCTAGGTTTCTTCCTGGGTTCCTGCCTTTCTTGGGAGTTTTCCTAGTCACCGTGCTTCTACATCTGCATTGCTTGCTGTTTGGGGTTTTAGGCTGGTTAGCACTTTGTGACATAGGCCAATGTAAAAAGGGCTTTATAAATAAATGTTATAGATTTTTATTGATTTCATTAGGGGTTGTGGCTGCGTGTTCCTCAAAACCAGGGTAAGATTCCTCAAGTGAAACAGCAACGTGGAATTTGATCAAAAATGTGTTTATATTGATACAACTAAACCTGATGGGGTTTACATGCGAACATTAGAAAAGCTTAAGTTTAACCTGGACCTCAGTCTCAAAATGTCCATCAGCCAATTACAATAGTCGACATAGTTACACATGATAGAATGTTACATTGTAGCTGGTCCTGTCCGTAACCTGGCACACGTTAGCCCTATGCTCACCAGCTGACAGTGATTACTTCTTGCAACAAATTCTGCATCAGCCTATCAAAGATCTTAGACTTTATATCCACCAACCTGTGGCATTTCTTAGGTCAACTTGGCCACCAGAGAGATATTTAAAACCTCCAAATTCAAGGTTTACTTTTGTTCCACTCGGTCTGTAAAATGTAGTGTCCCAATAGCAGGCACGTTTTCGCATATAAGCTTTTGCCTGTCAGTTTCACACACATTCATAAGCTTTCGCAGCAATACAAATGTAGGAGGATTACACATGTACGTTTATAAGTTGAAGACACTCGTGGTCATGTCAAATAGCTGTAATTTACCCCTTACTACAATCACTAATTGGTGGAGTGATTCACTAAGGCGGTAAAGCCCAGGCACGGCCCAGAGACAACAGTTAGTCAGAAGCCCCCTCGGGGCAAGGTTTTTATTTGCATATGTGACAAAGTAGATGATTATAAAAATGCATATACAACTTTGGAAGCCTACATTTAGGTGATGACTATTAGGCCACAGCAATGTATTTGGCCGAAAGCCTCAAGAAAGACGTAGTTCCGTATTAAACTAATTCTAAATCTTAATTTTCAAGTATTTGGCTGCACTTCACTTCTCAACACACTAACACAATAAATGTAGTTCTACATTTCAAAGGGGAAATAAACTCATATGGGACTCAAACACTTGCCACAATTTGTGATAAATAAGAGGAACTAGGTGTTCAACAATGGAAGCTACACTGAACTAAAATATGAACACAAAATGTAAAATGTGGGTTCTATGTTTCATGAGCTGAAAAAATAAATCCCTGAAATTATTTTTCTTAAATTCTGTGCACAAATGTGTTTACGTCCCTGTTAGTGAGCTTTTCTCCTTTGCCAAGATAATCCATCCACCTGACAGGTGTGGCAAATCAATAATTTATTAAACAGCATGATCATTACACGGGTGCACTTGTGGTGGGGAGAATAAAAGGCCACTTTAAAATGTGCAGTTTTGTCAGACAACACAATGCCTCAGATGTCTCAAGTTTTGAGGAAAAACTCATTCTGATTGGTTGGTCCTGGCTCCCCAGTGGATGGTCTTGGCTGCCAAGTGGGTGGGCCTATGCCCTCCCAGCCCAACATAGCTGCACCCCTGCCCAGTCATGTGAAAACCATAGATTAGGGCCTAATCAATTCATTTGAATTGACTCATTTCTTTAAATGAGCTGTACCTCAGTAAAATCCTTGAAATTGTTGCATGTTGCATTTATATTTTTGTTCACTATATATGGCCAGTCAGTCAAATGCATGTGATCTAGTATGATTATCAGAATCTGCTGTTGGACTTCTGTTAAAGTATAGTTTGTATATGACGTTATTAGTAAACATGGAAGGTCAGGTGACCAACATTAAACAACATTAAAGGTCAGGTGACCTCGCCGGGTCAGAAGGGAGCTTGATATTTTCCAGTGAGCAACATCTGCCATCAATCAACAAACAACTCTTTTGAGGTAAATAAATCTGCTGCTCTAATGGGAAATCAATTATTAGGCTATCACTAAAGTTTTTTTTATGTCCTACCGGTGGCGACCCATCATTCAGGTGGCAATCAAATAAATTATTGCCTGTTTTGCACTCGGAATTCCAAGTTGGGTACTCTGTCCTCTTTCTAGAGCTCCGACCTGAAGATCACTGACGTTATGATTCAACCTTATTTTTTTCAGAGTTCCCAATTGTTTTGAAAGCACCAAGAATCCAGAGAATTTTGATGACAAAATTTGCCCACGAAGGACCACTACACCAGCTTCCTGTTCAAGTGAGCACAACAAGGTGAGTCCAAAAATGTATTGTATGCTGCTGCATAAATAATATGCCAGGGAGATATGTATACTGTAGCTAAGAAAATAATACTAATTGTATTTGTTGTTTAGTAAGATGTTAGCTGTTGCTGGTGCACATGTTTTAGATAAACATCATCATCGAATATTGTAAGAGCTTTCATTGTCTGCGCATATGCCCCCTTTATTTATCCTACGGTTCTGACTTGGTGTACAGGGAGAATACTGAAAGAATTGCACATGTTCTGAATTCTGTCGCTGTACACTACAAAAGTGCTGAACAAATAGTTATGTTGACGACGTCCGTCTTAGCTCGCTGGTTAATGTCTTAATCGAAATTACGGATTGACTCTTATCCACTCGTTGTCCCCTCATGCCATAGTTTGTACATCTCAAATGTCAGTAGAAACCACATTTGTTTAAGCAAGTCAGCCATATCAGCTATGTTTTTTAAAGGCAGTAAATGAGGCTGAATGAACTGTTTCGCTTCCAGACAAGGCTCCGCTGATAGCCAGGTGTAGCAGTGGTAAGGATTCACTCCATGGTGCAGAAAAGAAAGCTCTGCTGTTGGGACAGCTTTATGTAGGCCCTAACAGTTTGTGGGCATATTTGTCACTGTTAGAGTGAAATGAATGTAATGTTCAGTGTTGTGTTCTGTAATGGCTTTGCTGGCATGTGTCTAAAAAACAAATTGGGGAGTTTGCCCCACCAAGATTTACATGCTAAAATCGCCACTGTGTCCTCCATTGTGTTATTTAGTTATTGCCAAAACGACAAAAGAAGCTAAGTTAAATATAATATGGACATAAAACACATGGGGGCAGTAGCGTCAATTCTTTGAAACAGCCCAATCAGCAGCAAAGCCAAATTCCAAGGGCCCAACTAAAACTTCTGTCAAAGACAGCCCTTGACATTTACCCACACTGAAATAAACGTAATAAGAGTACAGTAATAGGCTATGTCTGGTATATTTTATGAGGTTATTGTCGGATGGTTGTCAGCAAATTTAGGACAAAAATTGAGTCATTAAAGAAGTGGGTTGGATAACTTCGGGGTAATTCCCTGGGGAGTTGCTTCTTGCCTGGACCTCTGGTAGCTCAGTGCAGTCAAGCAACAAAAACAAAAAACACTGCTGAGATTTAAAGCTACGGCGACAATTCACATCGCCTGCTATAGAGATCCTGGATGGCCAACCAGGTCACTTGTGATAAGCATTTGCCTCTGATTCCAAAGTTTGCCATTTCAAATCCAGCAATATACAGTCATTTTTTGATTTCTGCTTTAAGACTATCCCAAACCGTAACCCTTACCTTAACCATTTGGAGTTAATGCCTAATCTTAATATTTAGGAGTTAATGCCTAAACTTCCAAAGGTTGCAAGTTCAAATCCAACGATAGAAAGTCATTTTTTAGATTTTAGTTTCAAGCCTATCCAAAACCTTATGCCTCAATCACACCTACAGCGTCATTGCACAAAATGGAACGCAGCATCATCTGGATGTGTGTGCAACAAAAGTTCAACATTCACCTTCTGCTACAATTTCTGTCAAGTCGTTTATGTATACAATGTGATGAATACGTTCGATGAATCCAACGTATGCACCACACAGAACGCACTGCAACTGCCTCTGTAATTCTGCAATGCAAACGCAGTGTTCCATTGGAAATGAATGTACTTCTGGTGTACCAAAATGCAAGATCAAATCAAAGGTTATTAGTCACATGCGCTGAATATAACAGGTGTAGTAGACCTTACAGTGAAATGCTTACTTACGAGCCCCTAAACAACAATGCAGTTTAAAACAAATATAATTAAGAATAAGAAATAAAAGTAGCAAGTAATTATAGAGCAGCAGTAAAATAACAATAGCGAGACTATGCACAGCGGGGTACCGGTACAGAGTCAATGTGCTGGGGCACCGGTTAGTTGAGGTAATATGTACATGTAGGTAGAGTTATTAAAGTGACTGTATAGATGACAACAACAGAGAGTAGCAGCGGTGTATAAAAGACAGGGGGGGGGGGGGGGGGGGGGGGCAAAGCAAATAGTCTGAGTAGCCATTTGATTAGATGTTCAGGAGTCTTATGGCTTGGGGGTAGATGCTGTTTTGAAGCCTCTATGACCTAGACTTGGCGCTCTGGTACCGCTTGCCATGCGGCAGCAGAGAGAACAGTCTGTGACTAGGGTGGCTTGAGTCTTTGACAATTTTTAGGGCCTTCCTCTGACACCGCCTGATATAGAGGTCCTGGATGGCAGGAAGCTTGGCCCCAGTGATGTACTGGGCCATACGCACTGTCCTCTGTAGTACCTTGGGCTCGGAGGCCGATCAGTTGCCATACCAGGCAGTGAAGCAACCAGTCAGGATGCTCTCAATGGTGCAGCTGTAGAACCTTTTGAGGATCTGAGAACCATGCCAAATCTTTTCAGTCTCCTGAGGGGGAATAGGTTTGTTGTGCCCTCTTCACGACTGTCTTGGTGTGTTTGGACCATGTTAGTTTGTTGGTGATGTGGACACCAAGGAACTTGAAGCTCTCAAACTGATCTACTACAGCCCTGTTGATGAGAATGGGGACCTGCTCGGTCCTCTTTTTCCTGTAGTCCACAATCATCTCCTTTGTTGTGTTTGTTGTCCTAACACCACACAGCCAGGTCTCTGACCTTCTCCCTATAAGCTGTCTCGTCGTTGTCGGTGATCAGGCCAACCACTTGTGTCATCTGCAAACTTAATGGTGGTGTTGGAGTCGTACCTGGCTATGCAGTCATGAGTGAACAGGGAGTACAGGAGGGGACTGAGCACGCACTCCTGAGGGGCCCCTGTGTTGAGGATCAGCGTGGCGGATGTGATATTACCTACCCTTACCACCTGGGGGCAGCCTGTCAGGAAGTCCAGGATCCAGTTGCAGAGGGGGGTGTTTAGGCCCAGGGTCCTTAGCTTATTTATGAGCTTTGAGGGCACTATGGTGTTGAACGCTGAGCTGTAGTCAATGAATAGCATTCTCACATAGGTGTTGCTTTTGTCCAGGTGGGAAAGGGCAGTGTGGAGTGCAATAGAGATTGCATCATCTGTGGATCTATTAGGGCAGTATGCAATTTGGAGTAGGGTTTCTGGGGTAATGGTGTTGATGTGAGCCATGACCAGCCTTTCAAAGCACTTCATGGCTACAGACGTGAGTGCTACGGGTCGGTCGTCATTTAGGCATGTTACCTATGTGTTCTTGGGCATAGGGACTATGGTGGTCTGCTTAAAACATGTTGGTATTACAGACTCGAACAGGATGAGGTTGAAAATGTCAGAGAAGACACTTGCCAGTTGGTCAGTGTGATTGAGGCGTTAACCCTTACCTTAACCATTTGGAGTTAATGCCTAACCTTAAGATTTCAGAGTTAATGCCTACACTTAACCCTAACCTTAAACATTCGGAATTAACTTAACCTGAAACACTTCGAAATTTGACATTTGCAATAACTTATATTTCTATTGTGAGACTCTGAGAGATAGTTAGGATGGCAGGGAGCTCGGCCCCAGTTATGTACTGGGCTGTCCACATCACCCTCTGTAGAGCCACACAATCAAGGGCAGTGCTGTTGCCATACCAAGTAGTGGTGCAGCCAGTCAAGATGCTCTCAATGGTGTAGCTGTATAACCTTTCTAGGATCTGAGGGCCCATGCCAAACCTTTTCAACCTCCTGAGGACTGTGCGAGTGTGTGTGGACCATTTTAAGTCCTTAGTGATTTGGACACTGAGGAAATGGAGCCCCATCGACGTGGATGGGGCGGTACGCAAATTGGAGTGGGTCTAGGGTGTGTGGGATGATGGAGTGTATGTGTACCATAACCAGCCTTTCAAAGCATTTTGTGATTACAGATGTGAGTGCTACAGGGCGGTAGTCATTATGGCAAGAAGCCATAGAGTTCTTGGGAACAGGAATGATGGTGGTCAGCTTAAGACATGTGGAGATTGCAGACGGGGACAAGGAGAGGTTTAAAATGACCGTCAAGATGCCTGCCAGCTAGTCTGCGCATGGTCTGAGAACGTATTCTGGAATACCGTCCAGCCCCGCGGCCTTGCTAGTGTTGATCTGATTAAAGACCTTACTCATGTCCAGTGGTGATTTTTTTAATGTAAATCTTAGTGGGGCAAACTACACAACAATCACACTAAACAATACATTAACTGCAGTATAACAGTGACAAATGGTGCCCACAAACTGTTAGGGCCTACATAAAGCTGTCCCAACAGCAGAGCTTTTTTTTCAGTACCATGGAGTGAATCCTTACCACTGCTACACCTGGCTATCAGCGGAGCCTTGCCTGAAAGCGAAACAGTTCATTCAGCTTCATTTACTGCCTTTAAAAAAAAACATAGCTGATATAGCTGACTTGCTTAAACAAGTGTGGTTTCTACTGACATTTGAGATGTACAAACTATGGCATAAGGGGACGACAAGCGGATAAGAGTCAGTCCGTAATTTCGATTAAGACATTAACCAGCGAGCTAGGACGGACGTCGTCAACATAACTATTTGTTCAGCACTTTTGAAATGTACAGCGACAGAATTCAGAACGTGTGCCGTTCTTACAGTATTCTCCCTGTACACCAAGTCAGAACTGTGTGATAAACTAGGGGGGCTTATAAGCAGACAATGAAAGCTCATACAATATTTGATGATGACATTTCTCTAAAACAGTCTATATGCTACATGTGCACCACCAAGTCAGAACAGTAGGCTAAGTTATGAGGGGGAAAGGGACCAAATTATTAGGGTGAGGCACATGGGCTACTAACAGCTTACTACACAACATACACATAGTATTACTTTCTTAGCCACAGCATACAGTTGAAGTCGGAAGTTTACATACACCTAAGCCAAATACATTTAAACTCAGTTTTTCACAATTCCTGACATTTAATCCAAGTAAGAATTCCCTGTTTTAGGTCAGTTAGGATCACCACTTTATATTAAGAATGTGAAATGTCAGAATAATTGTAGAGGGAATGATTTATTTCAGCTTTAATTTCTTTCATCACATTCCCAGTGGGTCAGAAGTTTACATACACTCAATTAGTATTTGGTAGCATTGTCTTTAAATTGTTTAACTTGGGTCAAACGTTTCGTGTAGCCTTCCACAAGCTTCCCATAATAAGTGGGGTGAATTTTGGCCCATTCCTCCTGACAGAGCTGGTGTAACTGAGTTAGGTTTGTAGGCGTCCTTGCTTGCACATGCTTTTTCAGTTCTGCCCACACATTTTCTATGGGATTGAGGTCAGGGCTTTGTGATGGCCACTCCAATACCTTGACTTTGTTGTCTTTAGGCCATTTTGCGACAACTTTGGAAGTATGCTTGTGGTCATTGTGCATTTGGAAGACCCTTTGCGACCAAGTTTTAACTTCCTGACTGATGTCTTGAGATGTTGCTTCAATATATCCACATAATTGTTCTTCGTCATGATGACATCTATTTTTTTGAAGTGCACCAGTCCCTCCTGCAGCAAAGCACGCCCATAACATGATGCTGCCACACCCATGCTTCATGTTGGGATGGTGTTCTTCGGCTTGCAAGCCTCCACCTTTTTCCTCCAAACATAACAATGTTCATGGTGGCCAAACAGTTATATTTTTGTTTCATCAGACCAGAGAACATTTCTCCAAAAAGTATAATCTTTGTCCCAATGTGCAGCTGCAAACCGTAGTCTGGCTTTTTTATAGTGGTTTTGGAGCAGTGGCTTCTTCCTTGCTGAGCGGCCTTTCAGGTTATGTCGATATAGGACTCGTTTCGCTATGGATGTAGATACTTTTGTACCTGTTACCTCCAACATCTTCACAAGGTCCTTTGCTGTTGTTTTGGGATTGATTTGCACATTTCACACCAAAGTATGTTCATCTCTAGGAGACAGAACGAGTCTCCTTCCTGAGCGATATGACCACTGCATGTTCCCATGGTGTTTATACCTGTGTACTATTGTTTGTACAGATGAACGTGGTACCTTCAGGCATTTGGAAATTGCTCCCAAGCATGAACCAGACTTGTGGAGGTCTACAATTTTTTTTCTGAGGTCTTGGCTGATTTCTTTTGATTTTCCCATGATGTCAAGCAAAGAGGCACTGAGTGTGAAGGTAGGCCCAGAAATACATCCACAGGTACACCTCCAATTGACACAAATGATGTCAATTAGCCATTGCAGTGGTGTGGAACCTAGTGTCCAAGTCACTTATGATGTCGTCCATAGCAGTAAAAAAACACTGTGTTCTGAAACACTGTTGCTGCACTGTCCTGAGCTGTCTCCTCTTGAGAGGTCTCATCATGGAGTCTCTTCCTTTTCCTCTGTGTTCCTTGCTAAATTGAGGTGCAACATCCATTTGCGTTGCAATCAGTGTTGCCTCAGACAGGAGAGACTCCCATCCATCTCTAAGAGCCTCCATCTCTTCCTTTACGGCTCTGATATTGGCTGCCTCTGTGTCAAGTGAGATTTTTCCTGACTGGAGAATCACATTCCTGTCTTCAATATATTGCAGTACTTGCAATTATGCCAACTGACATGTCATTCAACACAATGCTGCTCACCTCCTTCTTCAGTTGGGAGTAGGGCGGGTTCAGGGGTATAGGGATGGGGAGACAGGGCTGGTTCAGGGGTATGGGGATGGGGAGACAGGGTTGGTTCAGGGGTATGTGGATGGGGAGACAGGGCTGGTTCAGGGGTATGGGGATCGGGAGACAGGGCTGGTTCAGGGGCATGGGGATGGGGAGACAGGGCTAGGGCTGGTTCAGGGACATGGGGATGGGGAGACAGGGCTGGTTCAGGGGCATGGTGATGGGGAGACAGGGCTGGTTCAGGGGTATGGGGATGGGGAGACAGGGCTGGTTCAGGGGTATGGGGATGGGGAGACAGGGTTGGTTCAGGGGTATGGGGATGGGGAGACAGGGCTGGTTCAGGGGTATGGGGATGGGGAGACAGGGCTGGTTCGGGGGGTGGGGATTTGGAGACAGGGCTGGTTCAGGGGGGTGGGGATTTGGAGACAGGGCTGGTTCAGGGGGGTGGGGATGGGGAGACAGGGCTGGTTCGGGGGGTGGGGATTTGGAGACAGGGCTGGTTCAGGGGGGTGGGGATGGGGAGACAGGGCTGGTTCAGGGGGGTGAGGATGAGGAGACAGGGCTGGTTCAGGGGTATGGGTATGGGGAGACAGGGCTGCTACGCCTGAAGCTGCATCTGTTTGGCCTGGTACCAGGGAAGGGCAAGGATAACTGATTTAGTAAGTTTGCCTGCATTGATTAAATGTTGGCTAAAAGAGGAGTGAACGTAAACACTTTAAACACATTTTCTGTGACGATATTATTAAGCAACTAATGTTTGGGGAGCAAAAGTAGCCTATTTCACTATGGACTAAGCTAATCACCACCACTCATGGACTACACCCACCTACCTTTGTGAAAAATTGGGTGACACTTTCTTTTCTCTCTCATGTCTTTCTTTCCTTTCTTTTCATTTTTGGAAACCAGATTTTTCTTAGGGATGCTCTACCGGCACTCCTCACTCGCAATTCACTGCTAGCAAGTACAGTTCGAGCCTGGTTTGGGGGCAGGTCCGAACCATTTAATTTACATTGTAAATAAAAATATTAATAATAATATAATAAAAATAATATAATAAAATATTATGTTAATGATGATAGGTTAATAATTTAATATTGCATTTTTTTTAACTAATGCCCCCCCCCTTCAAGTTCGCAAGTTAACATTCCAATTCATGTCACTCATACAATAAACTCAAATGTGCAAATACCTAGAGCTATGTGACTGATAGGTCCCGTATTGATCACCAGGGGGCGCTAATTGCACACCATCAATGCAGAATTAGCTCCAATCCATAACCCATACTGGAAAGCCAATGAGCCATACCTAAAAAATGATTTAGCCCTGCCACACAATTTTGAGTAAGGGCTATTCATATTTTTTTCCCATGTTGGACTTTGTATATGGATATTTACGTGGTGGACTTTTTCCACATACTTTTCAGGTAGTCGATATAAGCCCAAAAAGGTATAGCATGACACAACAAAACTAACCTACTACCCTGACCTACTCATGACACGCAAAGTAGGGCTGTACAGTCCCAGTAATGCTTCTAACATGTTGAGCTTCGCTATAATATGTTGTATTTGTTAAAACAGATGAATTTATATGTTGTCCATAATTGTTCCTCTACATGAATTCAAACTACTGTAGCCCATTCATAGCTTCAGTGATATCACAAATAAATAACATATCGCCTGGGCCTACTTGAGTAGTAGTAGATCTACTAAATGCATGGTTCAGAGGAATGGGGTACTGGGTGGGCAGAAGCATGGGGTTAAGTAAGAGACACGTTGTGAATTGTGTAAACAGCCCCGGGCAGTGGAAAAAGTTCATGCCCGGGTCCCTGTAAGAAGAAACCGGTGGAGCACCAGTGCACAGCCATTTAATCAAGACGACCTGTAAGGGATTAGGGCGATATTGAAGCCGTAATTTAGCCTCACAATGACCATTAACAATTTCATGTTTTCGCCTCCTGTGTTTATTCTCTAGAAAGTTAACATGTGTGGCAAAAGAGCAGCTGTAGGGGAGCATCGTATTCATCCTAAATGATATAGCCGTTGTCCACAGGCATTCACTACGACTGGCGCACCGATACACGTTTGTGTAGTTTGCATTCGTTTATTGGCAAATTTTAAGAACTATGGAATCACTTAATTGCATGAAATATATTCACGATGAAAAAAATAGATATTGTTGCTGAGGGTGGGCTCATATCTCTGGTAAATATGCCTCATTTATTAATACAAAATAGCTAGGAATGCATGAAGAAATATTACACTTAGAACAAAAGGTTCTGCATATAACCAAAAAGGGTTCGATGCTTGCTGAAGGTTCTATATAGAACCGAAATTGTTTCCATATAGAACCCTGTATGGAACTCAAGGGTTCTATATGGAACCACATTTCAAATCAAATGAAAGTTTATTGATCACATACACAGATTTGCAGCTGTTTTCGAAGGTGCAGCAAAAGGCTTGTGTTTCTAGCTCCAACAGTGCAGTAATACCAAGCAATAAAAATGTTTTTGAAATACACACATTTTAGT
The DNA here is from genome assembly GCF_013265735.2 of Oncorhynchus mykiss. Lineage (NCBI taxonomy): Eukaryota > Metazoa > Chordata > Actinopteri > Salmoniformes > Salmonidae > Oncorhynchus > Oncorhynchus mykiss. The sequence continues at coordinate 69,723,652 of NC_048572.1, forward strand.
TCAGTGAAGAAGAACCCCTGGGGTTCTGATCAAAGAACCTTACAAAAGGGTTCTTTATAGAACCTTTAGGGGTGCCATCTAAGAAGCGTATTTTCTAATAGTGTAGGCTTAATTCATATCAAAACGATAATATCACTTATATCACTTCTATATAATTAATATAATTGTTTATATATAATGCAAACCTGATCATCCATAATCATTTCTGATAGGCCGACAATTTTATTTTGAATAGTGTGTCCCTGGGATAATTTTGAGTGAATATGTTTTATTTTAGTAATAAAACTAGCAACCTAAAAAAAATATTTAAAACTGAATGTCATGGTGTCCACGTTTAGCAGCATATACGAGAGGCTGAATAGAGAATAGATAAATACAATAAAACGGGTCTTAAGCGTGTTAGACACATTCAACTTGATACAATCTGTTTGATTTTAGTTAGTTGTCTGGGCTAATAGATAAGAAGCTTTCCCATGCAACAAAAACTAACGGTAGGCCTATATAGTTTATCTTGTCTAAGCTACATTATAATGCAATTATTCCGTTAGTAGTCACACCTTTTGACCACAAGAATGACACATGTTAGCTGTTTGACCACCCCATTTGGTTCCTCTGTTTAATCTGCTTCTCACTTAGAGCAAACTTTCGCACCTTGACTCTTTCTCTGGCCAAACCCAGCTTTAATTCTGTCGTAATGAGATCTCACATACCGCCCACTGCACGGGATGAGGAGCACTCCGTGGAGCTTTGATCCGACCGCGCGTGTTGATTGAGACTTTTTACTAACAGACTGCCTTAATAAAGCTTGGTATTAGGACACTAAACTTCAGGAAGCAAACACTTGGGGTTATTGCCGCCTCCTAACGCGTATGTATTGCTTATTTGAAAACAGATGTGCGGCAAGTTAAGCTTGCAATTGAGTGATTCACCCAAACTGAGGTGATAGGGGACTTTTTGTTGTCCAATTATTTCAGAATGAATAGCAACATGTACGCACATTCTGAATGAAAACTATTTTTTAAACTTGATTGTAATAGCATATTAATGAATGTGCCAATTAAGGTCACACGATCACCAACTGTCTTAATCTAAATGTAGGCCTATATGGCTGCGTTTACAAAGGCAGCCCAATTCTGATCTTTTTTCCCCACTAATTGGTCTTTTGATCAATCACATCAGAACTTTTCACATCAGATATTTTTCAGAGCTGATTGGTCAAAAGACCAACTCCTGGAAAAAACAAAAAAAAAACAATCATAATTCGGGTGTCTACACAGGCAGTCCAATTCTGGTCATTGATTTGGGACTGTCTGTGTTAGTGCAGCCTATTAGGCCACCAGGCAATATTTTCAGAATTTACTAAATACATTGGTATTCATTATTTATCCTTCCACCTGTTGGTTTCTCTAATGTGTTTGCTCATGTTTGGAAATATTCTTCAGTAACAAATTTAGTTCATAATCTGATTGTGTACGTGAGCAGGCAGCGCGCTCACGCCTGGAGTCTTGTGTCTTTGGCTGGAAGGGACTGGGAGTTACCAACACCTCCTCTCTTTTTCTAAAGTCGTGTGTGTGGCCAGGATATCCATTGCTGCTCACTCTGTACTGACCTCCAATTGGGCGCCTCGGATTATTTTGGGGAGGAGCTTTACTCGCAGCAAAAAGGGGGAAAGAAGTTAACTCCGAAAAAGTATTCTGTAGTGACGGATGCCCAAAGTTCAGACGTTTTTCCATGTGCGCCTCAGCACACAGAGATGGAAACCGCTTATACCTATTAAGACACGGTACAGCGCGTTCCTGATATTATCATTTTTCAAGTGACAGGACAGCACCTCAGCTTTTCAGAAGGAAAAAGTGGAGCTCTCCCGCTGCATACATTGGGAAGTTCGTTTTACGCAGGAGCATAGTTGAGCTGTGGGTAGAAGAAGACATGCAGGCGCGCTACTCCGTCTCGAGCCCCAACTCTCTGGGCGTCGTGCCTTACATTAGTAGCGACCAAAGCTACTACCGGGCCGCTGCTGGTGGAGGATACACCGGGATGCCGGCCCCTATGAGTATGTACTCTCACGCGGCCCACGACCAGTACCCGGCCAGCATGGCGCGAGCCTATGGACCATATACCCCGCAGCCCCAGCCGAAAGATATGGTAAAACCGCCGTACAGTTACATTGCGCTTATTACTATGGCTATCCAGAACTCGCCTGACAAGAAGGTTACCCTGAATGGGATTTATCAGTTTATCATGGAGAGGTTCCCGTTCTACCGAGACAACAAGCAGGGCTGGCAGAACAGCATCAGGCACAACCTCTCTCTCAACGAGTGTTTTGTCAAAGTTCCCCGTGATGACAAAAAGCCTGGCAAGGGGAGCTACTGGACCCTGGACCCGGACTCATACAACATGTTCGAGAACGGCAGCTTCTTGAGGAGGAGGCGACGGTTCAAGAAGAAAGACGCAATGAAAGACAAGGATGACCGGGGTGCTAAGGAGACACCGTCTAGACAGGGCCGGGACACGGAGCAGCCAATGCAGGGCTCCCAGCCTGTCAGGATTCAGGATATTAAGACCGAGAACGGGAACGCTACACCCCCACAGACCGCCTCGCCCTCCCTGAGCACAGTGCCCAAAGTCGAGAGCCCCGGCAGCGGCAGCAGCAGCAGCATGTCCAGTGGTGGCAGCCCCCACAGCATCCCGTCCAACAGGTCCATTGGCATGGAGAGCTCCGAGCAGCAGCAGCAGCACCACCACAGCCAGGCCCAGGCACAGGGCTTCAGTGTGGACAACATCATGACTTCCCTCCGGGGGTCCCCACAGGGTGCCACAGAGCTTGCCCCATCCCTCGTCGCCTCATCCAGGACAGGTATAACACCGTCTTTGTCCCTAAGTTATTCACCGAACCAGACGTCAGTCTATAGCTCACCCTGTAACCAAAACTCTATCTCCACTACCTCGAATGCGTCCTACCATTGTAATATGCAAGCAATGAGTTTATACGCTGGGGATAGATCTAGCCACCTAGTTCCTACTACCACCGTGGAGGAAACGTTGCCAGATTACTCCATCACTACAACCCCCTCCTCTCTGGCCCACGGCAATCTAAACTCTGCGCAAGAGGGCCACCATCCCCACCAAGGGCGTCTTCCCTCATGGTACCTCAACCAGGCCGGGGACCTGGGCCACCTCGGGGCGACCTACCCCACCCAGCAGCAGAACTTCCACTCCGTGCGCGAGATATTCGAATCTCAAAGAATTGGCTTGAATAATTCTCCAGTGAACGGGAATAACAGCTGTCAAATGTCCTTTCCTTCTAGCCAAGCCATCTACCGCACCCCGGGAGCTTTCGTATATGACTGCAGCAAGTTCTGACCAAAGTTTATTGTATTGATCTTTTTCATAAAAATAACTTGAGTCGTTTCCCCCACCACCTGCCCCAAAAGATGGACTAAAACGAACAGAAAAGGACAGAAAAAAAGACATGATCTTGGTTTGTAAAGAACAGTGTTACTGCAAATAACACGTAAGTCTCTTCTCGCTTTTGTGAAATGTTTAAAAGATATGCTAAAGATATGCCAGTCTTTCATGGACATACTATAACGTGTAAATTGCATATAGTAATTTATTTCTAAACTGTAGCCGGATATTATGGACCAAACACCAAAAAGTGTTTCTAAATTGAATTGCCTTAATTGTCCGAAGATGTTCCATTATAAAAAGCGGAACCTGTATATCGTCCTACTCTTTCAAAGTTTCTCCTTTTGTTGAAAAGTATTCTGAAGGAATTTCATTGTTTGTTTAATAAATTGACATTTTATTTGAGTTAAAGCTACGCTTGATTTCTTATAGACTATGACATTCTCAACACTGAAAATGGTGCAGGTTATGGTCTAATTACCTTGCTTATGGATGCAAGCAAATAATAATAGAAACACGTATTTAATCCTTAAATCGATTGTGTGTTAGGGCTACTGTTTGGGAACCAATTATGGATCAAGGATTTAACTGCATACGAGTTTAGTTTGCGGGATTTTAACCAGACCTTATGTATATGTCCTTCAGGCTTTAGGCTATATAGGCCAAACTGCACCCTGATTCAAAAGTATCGACGTGGGATCAGCGGCAGTGATTGAAAAATCTTAAATCAGTATTTTTTTCAAAGACAGGTTAGATTACCATCCTCACTGTAAATGTCCACAGAAAAAAATATAATTCTAATCACGGAGTTGTTTTAGGCTAGGACTATGGCCAGACGAGTCCCAATCTCCTAAATAATTATAGTCTAAAAAAAATAAGTGTTGCCTGATAACAAAATCTAAGTCGAGTTGAATAATAAATAATTGCCTAAATTATCATGGAATGTTTTTAGATTAGGAATACATGTATTTATGTACTTTCTAAAGGTTGAATTTTAATGCAACTCGCTACAGTCAGTTGTGATTGAATAGTACGTGCTGTTCTCCAAGAGGTCAACTGCATATAGCCTACAAATAAATTGACCATATGTGTTTTGATGACTTGAAGTAGCAGCGCATCTAGTTGATTGTTTTACTTCATATTTAAAGGGACACAGCGCTCCTCTTGTCAGACACGAATGGTCTGGCAGCATCTTGACCTGGGGCCCTCTGGCCTCATAACAGTTAGTCGATGCATGCTAGCAGTCCGCACAGCAAAACTGACTTGTTTTGAATAGCCACGTGTGTTTACAGGCACATTCCAACGCTTAGTTAATATCATACCATGCATACCAAAGATTTACCCAAGATGTAGCCACACGAGGTTTGGGGACAGCGATGATTTTGACTCCAACTTGACAATGCATCTCTATTAGGTAGATGAGAGCTGAACTCATCGTAAAGCACGTGCACCAAGCAGTAGCCTATATGCCTTTTTATTGAATTAGAGTTTTTGTATTTTTAATTTAAAACATTCACAAGGGTCTTTCCTAATTTGCATCTTCTTTAGAAATCGAGAAATTTGTAAATATTGTAAATGCAGGTTAGGGTAAATTTGAAGATAAAAAAAAAACAATTCAGACAGCTGGTTTGCCTCAACTGGTTAGAGAATTGACATATTTCCTCTGTCACATTAAAACATTACAAAAACATGTTTCACTGCCTAAGTTTAAATCTTTGGGGACAGCACGATATGATGTATGCTTGAAGAAAATTCGATTAATTTGGTGAATTTGCCATGATTGGAAACATGGGAGCGTATAGCCATGTCGTGCGTAAATCAGTATATTTATCGTAAACTTCTATCCCTCCAGTTGAATACTCTTATACATTGCATCTTCAGTTATTTACGGTTTTGTAAATTAAATGGACATACATAGGCCTACTGTCTTGTTTCCAGGTGTGACGGTAGACCTGGGCGTAATGTAGGCCTGTGCCTAAATTAGGCCTGTGCGTAAAGTAGGCCTATACCTTGCGTAAAGTATATACCATATTGTCAAGTTCCAGGAATAAAATAAAACAATCCACTAATTATTATAATAATATAATAACTATTATAATAATAAACAGTCTTTTTAAAACATTTCTAATAAGGCACATTATATCCATGTACCTACATGTACAGTAAGTACATAGCTACCTCAACTACCTCGTACCCCTTGCACATCGACTTGGTAATGGTACTCTCTGTATATAGCCATGTTATTTTTCTACTTCCTATATAAGGACATGTTATTTCTCCTCATTATTTTTATTCGTTCACTGTGTCACTATTTCTATTTTTTATAGAATGTTGTATCTTATCTTTAACTCTCCGTTGATGGAAAAGGACCCGTAAGTAAACATTGCACTGCGAGTCTACACCGGTTGTCTACGAAGCATGTGACAAATATGTATTTTATTTCAATTGCAAAACAACATACTGGGCTATATCGCAAAAGGTTATCAGAGGCAAAGGGTGTTTTCACAGTACGAACATGTATAGGCTATACGATTTTTTCAAATAAGAGACGGTTGGTAGTGATTACCGTGGTTAATTTAGCTGCTAATTGCCTGGATAGGGTCAACAAAGCACTTTACATTTATTTAGAACTTCTACTGCTATAGGTTCTGTTAAGCGCTCTATTATTCCACTGTTAACTTTGGGCTATAGCCTAATCTCAATATAACGACATTGGTTGACTTGATGTTCTATTCAAGCGGATGAGTTGTATGAATCGTTTTTTGCTGTTGTTGTGCATAAATAACTGTTATCAAGGAGGCCCTCGGGGCGACAGGGTCAAACGGTATGTGATTGTATGAGCATGGCAGCGTCTCGTGCATCCTCTGGGCACAAACATAGGCCTGGAGGTTTCTATGAATAAAACAATTGACTTTTTAGTATGTATACGGCCTACAGTTTAGCTGATCGTGTGGGCCGATAACAACATTACCAAAAATTGTTATAATAGCTATAGATAGGCTATTTCCTTTCACAATATAAACAACTTAAACAAAAACAACAAAACAAAAATACTCATCATAATGGCTAGGCCTATAGTAGTAGCCTATTCTAGTTGCAGGCAAATATAATAACAAATAGGCCTAAAGATAGTAGGAACAAGCTGAATAATAGCCACAATCAAAAAATAATAACTATACCCATAATTACAGATTATGAATCACAATAACAATGACAACAGAATCACAGTGGAGACCAAAAATAAACTGTTAGAAAAATAATTGTGTTTAATTGAGCAAGACTTCGGCGTATTGAAAAACGATGGAATGCAGTTCTGTAGGCCCCATTCTCCCCCACGGTCGAATAGTTGTAATCAACCTCATCAAACTAATTAGATCCTTTCCCAAGTAATAAACAAACGTCGTGTTAGTCCCAAGATTGATGGCACCCTCGCAGAACTGGCCAGGTCAGGAAGGAATCAAATTCAATCAGAGAACTGGAATCCCTTATCATGGGACGGAAAAGGTAGAGAAGGAGACGCGGGTCAATGGGGAGGATGTCCGCCGCCGGAGCACCATCAACAATACCGCAAGGGAAAGCAAGGCAAGGCAGGAGAAAGAGACTGTGCTGTGTGGGTACATAGCAACACTCTTGACTATACAAAACATCATTTCTAGCTTTCTATTCTTGGACCCTACTGCGCAGTCGGAACGTGAACTGCGACGAACACATCCACAAAAATCCTATAGATCTGGCGAAATTCAAGATCAAAATGTGCCATAGTAGTATTTCTACACAATTCCTAAAAGTATCTACAGATTACAGAATAGCATACAAACCGGTCCCACAAAAATCTTTATTCAAAACATGCCCTGAATTAATTTTATTCATTTGTCTAGGTCCTAGGACAACTAACAGTAGGCCTAAGTTTTTAACATGCATAATGATAATAACATTATTGTTATTATTGTTATTATTCAATAGCTATTGTACACATATTATTGATCTGTTGTTGTTTTCTTCTTCTTGTTAGGCCTGCTACTAATCCTCCCACTATACATACCACTACAAGAACAACTACTAGGCTATACTAGCCTACTACTACTAGGACTACTACAAAACAACTACTACTACTACTACCAGCCTACTACTACCACCATTACTACTACAACTACAACAACTACTACTAATACTATTACGTCTACTTCTACTATTAGGCTATTACAATGAGATATGACTATTTACATCGATGTTATTACTTAAATGTGTGTGCGTGACAAATTGTGAGTTGTGTATTGAGAAATAGGCCTACTTTATTTTCTTTACAGATAACAATTACCTGTTTTCTTCATTTTAAGGCCTCTATGAAAATGTATTGATTTTGGCATTTAGCTAGGCCTATTGTTTTGAAAACCTGCACGAGTAACGCTATATACCTGCTTTCACATTGTACATTTGGCAAAACGTCGTTTTTCTAGACACTTTCTCCTCTCTGACTTCACTGTCCCCTAAATGTTCTCTAATTTTCCTGAAAGGTTCCGCTACATTCCTGAAAATTGACAGCTTCGCATGCACGTCAGCACGCATCCATCCCTTCTCACACTCTCTCCCACATTGTTTTGGCTTAAATACCCAAAACAAGGCGACAGTGTTCTACATTCATATAATATGTAATAGTAAAAAAAAACACGATTTCAATATCCGTTTTTTAAAGTAAACAGAATTAGACTAAAAATAGATCATATATATTTCTGATCCCTGGTTGGACATTATTTAAAATTAATGGAGATACACATATTCAAATGCAATAGTCCTGAACTTCACCTACTTCATGGTTGATTTACTGATGATTGATACATTACCATGCGAGTTTAGTAGGCTATAGACTATAGCCTATTTATAAGCATTAGACTTCCCGGGTCCTCACACACAAGCATCACTCAATGGAAAATACATTTAATTGTCTTGGTTTTGTCGCCATTTTAACAATGCCGTATGTGCCATAATGTTTCCTAGGCTAGAGAAAGGTAAAATCACATCCAGTAACGTGTTAAACAAGTCATTTCGAATTTGAACTAGCCTACTTGGTTGAGATTCGCATAACTTCGATGCCATTTTCAGTTAAATGTATCAGAAAGAGACCCATTGACACAAGGAGGTTTTAAAGAGAATATACAAAGTTGGAGGTCAAAGTGTAAGGACAAATAATTCGTCAATCACCAACTGATAAACATAATTTAAGATTTCCATGTGTGCAACAGAGCAGCTAACTAACAAGATTACTGACAAACGATCAGGGACTAACTTCGTTTGATAAAATATGTATTTTAACAAAGCAAGTTCTCTGAGAAGTCAATCATAAAAAGTTTAAAAAGTAAGCTTTAAGAACTGGGAAAGTATAGGAACAACTACAGTGGGATCACCGCGCGTGCTATTTGCTCTGTGTTCTGCTGTCACGTGCCAAAGCCTGGGGCCCAGAAGAGCTCAACTCAACAGACCCGCACAGGAGATCGGTAAAATCAGCTCGCTCTTAACCATTGTTATTTCTCTAATACGAATTAAAACACTAAAATAGCTTATTCTAGACAGTATCCTAAAAACGAACATGTATTTAACCAACACTAAAATTAAAAATGTACGAGAACTTAACAAAATATAGCCCATCGTGAATTTAAATAGCCTACTAACTAACGCATTCTGTCAGCCTTGTACGCTCCACAGTGAAACAGTATATAGGCCTACATTTTTTTTTTTACAAATATTAAACAACATTATATTCGCGGATAACAATGATAGCTTGCCTTTATAAAAAATATAAAACAACAACAAATCCTATGCTGCAATAACAACAACATAACGCATAATAGGCTGATGATAGTCTTAACTATTGTGCTAATCAGATTTTTTAACATTGATAAATTCGAATCTAAAGGAAATGGCTGGGATTTAAACATATCAAATGTATTGGATTTCACAAATAATTGAAGAGGTGCCTATTAGTTATTGTTCGATGGGGCTTGTCAATAGACCTGCTTTTAATCGCGTTTTCGTGTTAAGTAGCCTCGCATGATTAAATCAAACAGATAGCATTTCCAAACAGCACTATAAACGGAACAAATGGGTCAGAGGAGACTCGTTTAACCGCTTCTTCAATTTTACCATGCCCTGAAACAGTGGTGTCACACGCCACCCTGGACTTTGCGCACTTTTCCAGAATAACTTAACCCATATTCATTTCCATTTTACCTCGAGCAAGGGGGCAGGGTTGTCGCTAGTTAACACAGCCTCAAAGTCCAAATTGTCTAGCAGGGTTTCCCAAACTCGGTCTTAGACCCCGTTCGGGGTAAGGTGTAAGGTTACCAGTGTGGTTAAGGTTAGGATTAGGGTTAAGATTTGGGTTAGGTTTATAATCAGATTTAGGAGCAGCGGGTAGCCTAGCAGTTAAAAGCGATGGACCAGTAACCAAAAGGTTGCTGGTTTGAATCCTCGAGCTGACTATGTGAATAATCTGTTGATGTTCTGTTGAGCAAGGCACTTAACCCTAATTGCTCCAGTAAATCGCTCTGGATAAGAGCTTCTGTTAAATTACTAAAATGTAAAAGAATGTAAGAATAGAAATTGTCGAAAATGGGTGGGGTTTATCCATAATTATGACTTTGTGGCTGTGGTAACTAGGGATGGGCGAGGGAAGAGGGGGGAACACCGTGGCGTCCTACTACGGCCCTGGAGACTGTGCACCTGTGTGGCTGGGTGACCGACTCAGTCAGTTCAAAAACTGCTGTGTTTCAGCTCACAGTTGGTTACAATGCCCGATCTCAAAGCGCCATCTGTTTCTAATTAAGAGTCCATATAGACGCAAGCTCGACCTGACAGTCAAACTAGTGAAAGGCTCGAGGTCTTATAGATAAAAATAAAAATAACGCCATTGCCTCTTCTCTGAAACTCATAATGTCTCATTAAAGTTCAAGGTCGAACGTCGGTTCCTAAATAGGCATCCAGCTTTTTTGTATTTAGATTATTTATGTAAAAACATATTACATATTACACCACAATGTTTTCTATATGTAAAATACTTTCAAGTTAATCCAGTGCCCAAAGCTGAACGTAGGCCTATCTTGATACTGCCCCTGAACAGGCAGTTAACCCACTGTTCCTAGGCCGTCATTGAAAATAAGAATTTGTTCTTAACTGACTTGCCTGGTTAAATAAAGGTAAAAAATAAAATAAAAATAAATAAATAAATAAAAAATACCGCATGTAAGCATATTCAAGGCCCAAATCAAGACACATGTTATATTTAAGCAACAAGACATAAGGGGGTGTGGTGTATGGCCAATATACCACGGTAAGGGCTGTTCTTAGCATGACGCATTGAAGAGTGCCTGGACATAGCCCTTAGCCGTGGTATATTGGCCATATACCACAACCCCCCGAGGTGCCTTATTGCTATTATAAACTGGTTACCAACATAATTAGAGAACTAAAAATACAGGTTTTGTCATATAGGTGGTATATGGTCTGATATACCACGCCTGTCAGCCAATCAGCATTCAGGGCACGAACCACCCTTTGTATAATTAAGCAATAAGACCCGAGGGGGTGTGGTATATGGCCAATAAACCATGGCTAAGGGCTGTTCTTAAGCTGACGAAATGCGAGTACCTGGACACAGCCCTTAGCCTTGGTATATTGGCCATATATCACAAACCCCCAAGGTGCCTTTTTGGTATTGGTTACCAACGTAATTAGAGAAGTACAAATAATTGTTTTGTCATACCCATGGTATACGGTCTGAAATACCCCGGATATTAGCCAATCAGGATTCAGGACACGAACCACCCAGTTTATAATCAAGATTTTACTCTGCAACAAGGTTATGGCAAAGGTCTTGAACTCGTGTGGTTAGACTATATTAAATAGACATATTGCACAGAAAACGTTTCATATTAAACACATCCAAACGCGCGCTCCAGCAGTTTTGGAACTCAGTGCACAGGGGGGAATAAAATAATTAGTGTGATTTCAGATCGAGGGGAAACGGCCATGCCCGAAGACCTACGGATAACCCGAGAAGCTGGGCACGAAACTCAGAAACTACACCGCCTTGCCTTGAAGTTGTCCCTTAAACCTACCTCTGATCTGCTCTACTCTGCTCGGTCGTGTGTGGAGACTGGAGACTGAGGCTAATTGTAGCCGATTTTTTACGCACGGTGCTGGGCCATGAAGTCTCGATTCTGCCAGTGTTTTGTTTCCACTCTAGTTCAAATGTACGTTGATATTTTTTGATGTCTCATATCAGACGTGTTGATTATAGGTACATTTTTCTGTTTTAATTATGCAACAAGGAAGAAAACGTGATCAATCTCTACAGCTGTAAATGAGAAGATAATAAATTATGCTGAATTTTCTTTCGATTTCTCATGTTTCCCCTCGTTATAAAACAGGTTGTCTATATCAAATTGTCATCCACTCATTCGATTCACGGCCATATATATCAAACGGATAAATTATTATTTGTGTATGTTGTGTTGAATTATAATTTCTGGGTTTGAGATTCAACAAAGAGGGTAACATTTGTTCATTTCACAGGCCCTAATACATGTTAACTTTAGAGGGTCTTGGTGCATACCATGAGCGAGTCTATAGATGCAAAGCAACATTTACCTCATATATGTATACTTCTAGAGCTATATTTCTAACAATGGGTGTATTATTCAAATTTTGTCATTACACATGATGAGACAATCATTATTACGATATTGTAATAATTACAAATTATTACATATATGCCTACTTCATATAAACGTTTAAATAATGGAACCTAAATGTAAATACATTAGCCCTACATAAATAGCCCTACATATGAAAATAAAAATAGCGCATAGCCTGTAGCCTGATGTCAAACTAAAAAAATAACATAACCCCCCCACCAAAAAAACAACAAAAAAAAAAAATGGCTTTATTGTAGTGTGGGAAATAAACAGGAAATAAACAGAATAATTCAGAATAATTCAATACATTTGAACAATGTCTCCTTACTCGATTATCATCTATACTGTACGTCCATCTATGGCCTATGGCCATGCTTTCTAGGATAGCAATGTAGAGCAAATTCAACGAACTTGAATCTGTGAGCATGTGACATGATACATAAAAGCCGCCCGCCTGGGCCATGCTATTTGAGCCACAGTTGCAGTTGTCTGTGTCTTTCGTAGGTCTCGTTCCATTTTATGGTGCTTGGCAGCCACGAACGTTAGAACCACGTCAACGTTAGACTACACTGGTCACAGTCGACCATGACTGTCTGGCTCTTTTTTCAGGGAATTGTTAGAATTCGTCTAACATGAGAAAGAACATATAGGGACAACGAATAAGGATGCAAAAATGGTACAACGGTTTTAATAACCTTAAACATTTTAATGAGAAATGTCAAAAGGTGTGCTGTTATTATTTCCTATTTTTCCCTACAGATATAGCCCCAACAGGATCAGTGAATGGTATTTTAGTAAATTGTGATCGATCTTTTACCTTATGCTATTTTAGAATATTTACCAAATAGATTTCAGTCAGCTTTATTTACAATTTAAAATACTCACATTCCCATGTTCATGAGTTCCCCCCAGCACTTGCAATGGTGATATCCCTGTCAGTCAGTATACACACGCACACACACACACACACACACACACACACACACACACACACACACACACACACACACACACACACACACACACACACACACACACACACACACACACACACGCACACACACACACACACACACACACACACACACACACACACACACACACACACACACACACACACACACACACACACACACACTGTCTTGGCTTCTTATCTCCATAGTGTGCACAGTGTTCCCCCCTGTTCCTCACACCTTATAACTCCAGAGTGGTGTCATGTCATCAGAGCAGAAATGCAGGGGCAGACCATCACCCACCATAACACACAGGAGCAGGAGGACCAACACAGCCTTGCTGAGAGCAGATGGAGAGAGAGAAAGGGATGGACAGTAGACACAAATGATCATAACAGTGATCTACATGAAGTGAAAGAGCAATGAGGAGAGGGAGAAGAGATGGAATTGATATATTCTCTTTCTTTCTCATAAATACCTGTGTTGCATTTATGCACACTCTTTTGCAAGGAACAATATATTTTTATGTTTATGAGTATGTGTGTTTGCGTGTGTGTATGTGCGTGTGTGCATGTGAATGCATATGTGTGTGTGTGTGTGTTCGGGGTAGCAAAGTCGTAAATAAAAGTCCCGTTGGCCACCAATCCCAGGCTGCAGCATCCCCCTAGCCCGGACGGCCTGGCCAGCACCAGAAGATGATACATTGAGGGTGCATGTGTACATTCTGTTCTGTTGTGATTTGAAGGAGAGAATGAGTCTTAGACCACCAAAACAGTCTGTAAGCCATCTGCATCCTGAACAGACCTCTTCCTCTGCTTCTCTCTCTCCAGTCACCTCTCTTTCCTCTTCTCTTTACTCTCTTGCTGGTTTCCCACTAGGTATCGCTGCCAATGTCACATGCATCTCAAGGAACCCAGGAGAAAAAACATTCTTACAATTATATAAAAACATACTTTCCCCTCACCTCTACTGCTGAAGACAAAGTCTTAATTCTTTCAGAGGTGGTGTTGATAGCCATTCACAGGAAGCTACTGTGTGATGGCTGATGGGTAATGGAATTGAACTGGGGGAAGCAGAGCAGCAGACAGGAGAGTGGATCCAGATGATGTCACCAAATACATAACCACTGGACTGCAGACAGAAGCCAGGGTTTTCCCTCCCTCCCTCCCTCCCTCCCTCCCTCCCTCCCTCCCTCCCTCCCTCCCTCCCTCCCTCCCTCCCTCCCTCCCTCCCTCCCTCCCTCCCTCCCTCCCTCCCTCCCTCCCTCCCTCCAAGTGATCCTGACAACCATTGTAGTCTGTGTCTATTAGTGTTTGTGTGTGTGTGTCCATTTGTGTGTGTGTGCGTGTGTCCCCTTTAGTGTGTGTGTGTGTGTGTGTGTGTGCCAAAGAGAGAAAAGGAGAGAGCTTTGTTTGAGTGACAGCCTTGCACTCAGGCATGCTCCATGTTTCCACTTAGATTATGATCAGTCTATGCAACCAGAATAGCAGGAAGGGGCGATTTACCTCCTGAAGCACTGTGTTTTAAACACACGGGCATGGGCAAGGGGGCACACACAGGCACTCAGACACTGGTACACACACAAACATGCATGCTCACAAACATAACCACACACACACTTGCACACACACACACATACATACACACACACACCGCAGTGTCATGGAGGATTACTATGCTGGGGGGTGTGAGGTAAAACACTGACATAGAAACCCAAGCTGGTGAAAATAATAACATTCACTAAACCCACAACTATTAGAATATTACACTCAGTAAGAACACTGAAGTAGATGCATGTTTCAAATAACTCAACAGGAGTTATGACCAGATGGAACAGCACATATTTATCCTATTTAGTCTATACCGCTAACCTCAACTGGTCACATATCCTGTTTTATCAATGTAATCTTCTAATGTAGTAATCATATGCCATTGAAAGAAATCACAGAAGAAAATAAGAAATGCGTAAAAAAATGGAAACATTTTGCGATGCTTAGGCCTATACCATATGTAACAATTTATTATGTCTGGAATTCATACTTAAAAAACAATATTAGAATAGGGTTACAACCCGGGGCGGCAGCGTAGCCTAGTGGTTAGAGTTTTGGACTAGTAACCGGAAGGTTGCAAGTTCAAAACCCACGAGCTGACAAGGTACAAATCTGTTGTTCTGCCCCTGAACAGGCAGTTAACCCACTGTTCGTTCCTAGGCCGTCAATGAAAATAAGAATTAGTTCTTAACTGACTTGCCTAGTTAAATAAAGGTAAAATAAATTAAAAAAAACAACCAATATTCTATATAGGTCTCAATTCTATATACTATTCATTATAATAATGCAAAAAGTATTCTAAATGGTGGTTGTCAGTCAGTACCACTGGACAATCTGCCCTTTGACCCCTCTGTTCAATAGATATCCTTCCTTATGGGGCGTTTCAACACCTTGTTGTTTACACTCAAGTCAACAAATGTTCTCTAAGTCCTCCTTGTCTTGCTTGACTGCTTGACTGGTTAAAATCTCTGACAGGATCAGAAGAAAATAGAAAGAAGGCGAGGAAGATGGAGGATGTAAGAATGTTTGTATGTGTGTGTATGTTTAAGTGATGGAGAGATCAGCCAGGTCACCCTTGATACAAGTCAGTATTGGATGTCCATCCATGTCTGAGGAAGTCGGGAGATGATGTGGAAACCAGCCACTAGGGGCAACAGTGAGCGCTGTGGAAGGGGACGGTGGATTGGCATAAGCACCTGCCTTTGATTCCAAAGGTTCGAATCCAGCAATAGGAAGTTATTTTTGTTTTAAGCCTATGCCAAACCTTAACCCTTACCTTATCCATTCAAAGTTAATGGCTAACCTCAAAAATTCAGAGTTAATACCTAAACTTAACCCCAAACACTTTGAAATTTGACATTTGGAACAACTTCGAAAATGGACATTTGAGAAACATGGATGATCTTCTAGTTCTGACGTGAGACTGTGAGAGCTGCTAGGGACAGATTGAGAAAAGGAGAGAGCGATGGAGGGAGGGAGGTGTGGACTGGCATCGTAATCACTCTCACAGGCAATTGATAATGTGCAGTCGAGTCCTCCTCACTATTTGTTTTAACGTCAACTTGTTACGATTAGGAGGTAAGATCTTTCAACTTCCCCTTCCCAGCACAGGCCTTGACAAATAGAGTGCAACTTAAAACGGCAGAGTTATAAATTAATGGTCTGTGTTCCATATGCGCAGGGTATATTCGGAGGTAAGAGCACACCTACTTACACTATATATACAAAAGTATGTGGACACCCCTTCAAATGAGTGGATTCGGCTATTTCAGCCACACCCGTTGAGGACAGGTGTGTAAAATCGAGCACAGAGCCATGCAATCTCCATAGGTGTCACCTTTCATACAAGTCAGTTCGTCAAATTTCTGCCCTGCTTGACCTGCCCCGGTCAACTGTAAGTGCTGTTAATTTGAAGTGGAAACGTCTAGGAGCAATAACGGCTCAGCCGCAAAGTGGTAGTCCACACAAGCTCACAGAACGGGACTGCCGAGGGCACGTAGCGTGTAAAAATCATCTTTCCTCAGTTGCAATACTCACTAACGAGTTCCAAACTGCCTCTGAAAGCAACGTCAGCACACTAACTGTTCGTCTGGAATTTCATGAAATGGGTTTCCACGGCCGAGCAGCCGCACACAAGCATTCTCTGGAGTGATGAATCACTATTCACCATCTGGCAGTCCGATGGACTCTCTCTCTCTCTCTCTCTCTCTCTCTCTCTCTCTCTCTCTCTCTCTCTCTCTCTCTCTCTCTCTCTCTCTCTCTCTCTCCTTCTCTCTCTCTCTTTCTCTCTCTGAGCTGTATGTGTGCTGGAAAGAAAGACATATTTGTCAGTGATTCCTCTCCCAGATAGCCCCAGATCAGTGGTTTGTATCTCTGCTCCATCTCCAGGCTCTCTGTTCATGTAAACATACCCAGTCTATGACTGCTCTAATGTTTTCCCCACTGTGTTTACACTGACAAGTCGTAAAAACATGTGAACTTATGGAAAAAGAGTCCAGACAATGGACATGAGAATAGATGCATGCACATTTACATTTTAGCAGACAGTCTTATCCAGAGAAATTAGGGTTAAGTGCCTTCTCAAGGGAACTCAGTGATTCAGCTCAGGGATTCAAACCAGCAACCTTTCAGTTACTGGTCCAACACTCTTAACCACTAGGCTACCTGCCGCCACGTAATTACAGTTACAATAATGGCCTACATCTAAAACAATTTAGTGCTTTTCAGAGTGTACAATGTACTGTATGAAATACAATACATTAATAAGGTGGTTCCAGTAAACCATAGTCAACAAAGATTCCAAAAGAAGAAACTTCATATATCTACCTGGATAGCAATACAAAGACATTGACTCTTACACCACATCATTCACACACATCATTCTCTGTTGCATGCGTTTGTTTAATGTACAGACTGAACCTGAAACACGCACACACACACACACACACACACACACACACACACACACACACACACACACACACACACACAGACACACACACACACACATCATTCTCTGTTGCATGCTTTTGTTTAATGTACAGGCTGAACCTGAAACACGCACACACACACACACACACACACAGACACACACACACACACACACACACACACACACACACACACACACACACACACACACACACACACACACACACACACAAACACACACACACACACACACACACACACACACACATCACTCTGGTCCTCATGCTGTAGTCCGCTTTCAGTGGGAAACAAATTCAATTAGACTGATTTAGCATTTTCACGTGAGAAATCAGAAGTCCTATTTTAACATTCTGGGCCATCGATGACCAACAAAAAGAGAGACCAAACCAAGAGGAAGACTCCACCTCCCACCCTCTCTGGGTATCATACTGGCATGGAATGGAACCCAGGAGGTAATGCAGCCCCATGAGTTACAGCATACAGTTAAGTAAACCAAGCTACAACCATTGGGATTAACAAAAAACTAGATGAGAAAATAATACATATTGAAATGCACATATTATTCAATCATACAATGCCTCCATTACACTCCATGTAATAAGTTCCAAGATCAAAGTGTTATACACAGAAACGTTTTCCTCTTTTCCACCGTCTGTCTTTCAGCTGCCATGCTGAAAAGACTGAAAAGTCCCCTGGACTTCAAAGCAGAGACGGAGAAAGTAATTTACCCTTATCTTAATTGACCTTTATCTTCATAATGATCTTACACATTGGGACTGGGTGGGTGGGGGGAGACTCGGCCTGACAAACACACGCAAGCACGCACGTACGCAATCACTCACACACACACACACACACACACACACACACACACACACACACACACACACACACACACACACACACACACACACACACACACACACACACACACACACACACTTACAGACTTCTGGAGTGTCTGCTGGAGTTTGAAATAATGAATAGTCTCTGGTTCTCTGGCTTTCTAATCTCCCGCAGACCCAGACACGTCATTTGCCAGTGATTAATGATGACCTAATGTTTTGTTTACTTCATGCTCATAACGGGGATGGAGCATAGAGCGTGCCTTATTGGGAAACATAAAAGGGTTCCTTCGGCTTGGGCTGCAGGACCATGCACGCACGCACGCATGCACGCACGCAGGCACACACACACACACACACACACACACACACACACACACACACACACACACACACACACACACACACACAGAAGTAAACAGCTCTGCACTGGAGCCACCTGGCACAGCACCCACTGCGTGATGAGGGCCGTCTGCTGCTCTGCTCTGGGGTTTACAGGAAACTCAGGGAACATGTATGATTGGATGTCGTGGAGCAGACGTCACTTCAAACGACAATCCAGAGGTCACAAACTTGATTTGAGCTTGGTAAATATGACCAATGACCAACCTCTATACATGCAGACTTTTGCTTCTCAACAACTGGCTGTATCCTGAAATCTGGGTGACAGGTGACAATAATTGTCAATTATTGTAGGGTCAAGAGTCCAGTGTGTCAGTCCACTCTAAATATCACAAACCTTGCTGGCTGTGGTTCTGTGGTATTTTTCAAAGCAAATGAGATGGACTCAAGCCAGGCAGTCCTGATGTTTGCATACAGGAAATGCTGACCCCGCTTAGGAAAATAAACATGGCTACACATACCGTGAAACTTCCTGGAGGTTTGTGAGCGAGAGTGTGATTGTGTGCCTGTGTGAGTCAGTGAGTGTGAATATGAGGGTGTGTATGTGTGTCCATGTGTACGTTTGTGTGAGTCAGTCAGTGTGTGTGTGTGTGTGTGTGTGTGTGTGTGTGTGTGTGTGTGTGTGTGTGTGTGTGTGTTCGGCAGTGACGTGCGGTGGCTGGGTAGGTACTAGCTATTATCAAAGCCAGATTTACTCACAAGTAAACCTTGATGAAGCCCAAGTTCACCATATTCAGATATCGCCAACAACCAGTGACATAGGCTATTAACCGAAATTGAAAAACTATTTTCACCAAATGTAAATAACAATGTAGCCAAGACACACAAGCGATAGCCTCTGTTTGCGACACATTTCACATCATCCAACAAAATGACACGCTGCTGTACTCAGCCATAGACCAATGTAGCATCCGCAGTTACAACCAATAGGTGGCACTAAAAGACCAACATGTGGACACATTACATCCGAATAGTTTGTGACGCAATCTCCATGACCTTTCACAATGGATTTACAATTCTTCCAATGCACCGCGTGCGGTGTGTGCAAACAAACAAACAAGCAAACACACACACGCACATATAATAATATTATGTGAAATATAATTACACACACATATACAGGATAATAAATAAGGTGCAAACTAAATGTCCATGTCAACAATCAAAATAACTGAAAAATGCAGTTGAAAATGTAAAAAAAGTGTCATCAAAACAAAACTCTAGCTTGATAAATCAAATGGGATGTTGTCTATTCTCATGTTCATTCAACAGTAACTCAACCTGCAAATTGCAAAGGAAAAATAATTTAGGCCTATCTTTACTTGTCAATGAAGTCCATTTGTCTGTCCTTCTGGGTGAATCTATTGGTGACAGTGTTGTAGGGCCAAGAATGACAACATTATCAAACCTGGCGTTCATTTGAACACTGATACTGTCCAAAATGTTGTACAACATTCCTCTCCTCTCATCTGATTGACTGTCTGATCCGGGTTGCCTTGTCTGTCAGGCCGAGTATGGTGCATTCGATTGGATGATTTTCTGTCCATTCCCCTGAAGAAGGTCAGGAAGAACAGGTGTGGTCTCCCTCTCTGAATTATACCAAGTTTTCCTTGGAAATCCAACTTGGAAAATTCTTTAGGTGCAGTATAGTGTCCATTTGTCAGGTGGTTTTTGCTAGCTAGCTACCTTCGTTTAGTTCAAGGGATGCGAGCGCCAAATATGTCAACATGCCCAAATGTGCAGGGCCTCGTTTCTCATTCCTCACTGGCATATCACAGGAATGCCAGATGAGAAAGTTCACTGAGTCAAGAGACGTCCAAAAAGCTGCCCATTTATCAGGTGATTCTCGCTAGCTAGCTGCATTCTGTTAAACAGATGCAAGCACAAAATTATATAGACATTCCCAAATGTGCAGGGCCTCGTTTCCCAGAGCCTTTGTAGCATGAAGATCATTGTTAGAACCATCTTAAGATGTATATTTAGTAGCTGATCTGTGTCCCATAGCCTTCATTCGTAACTTAAAAAAACCTTTGCACATCAACAAGTAATCCAGACCACTTCTAGAGCAGCCAAAGTGCATCGTTAGATGTTTTTTGACCTCCCGAGTCACTTTATTCACCGAAGTTCTCCGCTAAACATAGAATCAAGATGTTTAGGCTAGGCATCTGTCTGACTGTGACCACTGATAACTTCAGAACGAAGATGACTACAAATACAAAGTTACCAAAGTATTTGCAATTGTTACAAACAAGTGAAAGATAAAATGATGCTTCAAATGAGAACTGAGATGACTGCATTGAAAGATAAATAAGCTACATGGGACAATACATTTAAATAATATTGAAATAGTATAGTTTTATTATGCCACCAGGCAAATTTTTGCGTCAATATGTTTTGTGATGTGTGACAGGATGTAACGATGTGCCCAATCTGTGATTTTAGTCCATTATTATTGGGTAAGCAATAATAAGCCACCTCAATATATTTAGCCATAGGTGGTAATATCTCCTCTCTCGGAGCTGCTCCGTTGTCAGTATTGTGGAGTAATTCTAATGTGAAGGTAAGATCTGAATGGACAAGGCTGATCGGAGAGCAGCGTTGCTTTTGTTTTGATCCTATCAGCATCGACATATGGTCCAACGGTGCACTTAGCAAACGCTCTCTCTGTTTGGGAAACACATTGCATTGTAATGCATTGCAACTGGGAAACGGGGCCAAGAGGTTACCCCAGGCTTACCCACACAACATGTTTTGTCAATAAACATTCGCAAAATATGAAATTGTCTCAATACCACGAATGAAGCCGGGCAAAACAGCGAGGTCTACGCTGACCTTATCCATCAACAGTGACTAGAGTCAGGAACGGCATCAACAGTGACTAGTCAGGAACGGCATCAATAGTGACTAGAGTCAGGAACAGCATCAACAGTGACTAGTCAGGAACAGCATCAACAGTGACTAGTCAGGAACGGCATCAACAGTGACTAGAGTCAGGAACAGCATCAACAGTGAAAAGAGTCAGGAACGGCATCAACAGTGACTAGTTAGGAACGGCATCAACAGTGACTAGAGTCAGGAACTGCATCAACAGTGACTAGAGTCAGGAACAGCATCAACAGTGAATAGAGTCAGGAACGGTAGCAACAGTGACTAGAGTCAGGAACAGCATCAACAGTGACTAGAGTCAGGAACGGTAGCAACAGTGACTAGAGTCAGGAACGGCATCAACAGTGACTAGATTCAGGAACGGTAGCAACAGTGACTAGAGTCAGGAACGGTAGCAACAGTGACTAGAGTCAGGAACGGTAGCAACAGTGACTAGAGTCAGGAACGGCATCAACAGTGACTAGAGTCAGGAACGGTAGCAACAGTGACTAGAGTCAGGAACGGTAGCAACAGTGACTAGAGTCAGGAACAGCATCAACAGTGACTAGAGTCAGGAACAGCATCAACAGTGACTAGAGTCAGGAACAGCATCAACAGTGACTAGAGTCAGGAACGGTAGCAACAGTGACTAGAGTCAGGAACGGTAGCAACAGTGACTAGAGTCAGGAACGGTAGCAACAGTGACTAGAGTCAGGAACTGTAGCAACAGTGACTAGAGTCAGGAACGGTAGCAACAGTGACTAGAGTCAGGAACGGTAGCAACAGTGACTAGAGTCAGGAACTGCATCAACAGTGACTAGAGTCAGGAACAGCATCAACAGTGAATAGAGTCAGGAACGGTAGCAACAGTGACTAGAGTCAGGAACAGCATCAACAGTGACTAGAGTCAGGAACGGTAGCAACAGTGACTAGAGTCAGGAACGGCATCAACAGTGACTAGAGTCAGGAACGGTAGCAACAGTGACTAGAGTCAGGAACGGTAGCAACAGTGACTAGAGTCAGGAACGGTAGCAACAGTGACTAGAGTCAGGAACGGTAGCAACAGTGACTAGAGTCAGGAAAGGCATCAACAGTGACTAGAGTCAGGAACTGCATCAACAGTGACTAGAGTCAGGAACAGCATCAACAGTGACTAGAGTCAGGAACGGCATCAACAGTGACTAGAGTCAGGAACGGCATCAACAGTGACTTGAGTCAGGAACAGCATCAACAGTGACTAGAGTCAGGAACGGCATCAACAGTGAGGGGAGGATTTAATCTCACCAGGTACTCGTTCTATATATCCTATGCAGTCTAGTCTGGACCCCCTCTCTCTCCTTTCTGCACTTTTGCCAAACTTCCCCTGAACATTGCTGAGCCGGATGGGGATGTTGCTAGTGACTAGAGTCAGGAACGGTAGCAACAGTGACTAGAGTCAGGAACAGCATCAACAGTGACTATAGTCAGGAACAGCATCAACAGTGACTAGAATCAGGAACGGTAGCAACAGTGACTAGAGTCAGGAACAGCATCAACAGTGACTAGAGTCAGGAACGGTAGCAACAGTGACTAGAGTCAGGAACGGTAGCAACAGTGACTAGAGTTAGGAACGGTAGCAACAGTGACTAGAGTCAGGAACTGCATCAACAGTGACTAGAGTCACGAACAGCATCAACAGTGAATAGTCAGGAACGGTAGCAACAGTGACTAGAGTCAGGAACAGCATTAACAGTGACTAGAGTCAGGAACGGCATCAACAGTGACTAGAGTCAGGAACGGCATCAACAGTGACTAGAGTCAGGAACGGTAGCAACAGTGACTAGAGTCAGGAACGGTAGCAACAGTGACTAGAGTCAGGAACGGTAGCAACAGTGACTAGAGTCAGGAACGGCATCAACAGTGACTAGAGTCAGGAACGGTAGCAACAGTGACTAGAGTCAGGAACGGTAGCAACAGTGACTAGAGTCAGGAACGGTAGCAACAGTGAATAGAGTCAGGAACAGCATCAACAGTGACTAGAGTCAGGAACAGCATCAACAGTGACTAGAGTCAGGAACAGCATCAACAGTGACTAGAGTCAGGAACGGTAGCAACAGTGACTAGAGTCAGGAACGGTAGCAACAGTGACTAGAGTCAGGAACGGTAGCAACAGTGACTAGAGTCAGGAACAGCATCAACAGTGACTATAGTCAGGAACAGCATCAACAGTGACTAGAGTCAGGAACGGTAGCAACAGTGACTAGAGTCAGGAACGGTAGCTACAGTGACTAGAGTCAGGAACAGCATCAACAGTGACTAGAGTCAGGAACAGCATCAACAGTGACTAGAGTCACGAACAGCATCAACAGTGACTAGAGTCAGGAACGGTAGCAACAGTGACTAGAGTCAGGAACAGCATCAACAGTGACTAGAGTCAGGAATGGTATTAACAGTGACTAGACTCAGGAACAGCATCAACAGTGACTAGAGTCAGGAACAGCATCAACAGTGACTAGAGTCAGGAACGGTAGCAACAGTGACTAGAGTCAGGAACGGTAGCAACAGTGACTAGAGTCAGGAACGGCATCAACAGTGACTAGAGTCAGGAACAGCATCAACAGTGACTAGAGTCAGGAACGGTAGCAACAGTGACTAGAGTCAGGAACGGCATCAACAGTGACTAGAGTCAGGAATGGCATCAACAGTGACTAGAGTAAGGAACAGCATCAACAGTGACTAGAGTCAGGAACGGTAGCAACAGTGACTAGAGTCAGGAACGGTAGCAACAGTGACTAGAGTCAGGAACAGCATCAACAGTGACTAGAGTCAGGAACAGCATCAACAGTGACTAGAGTCAGGAACAGCATCAACAGTGACTAGAGTCAGGAACGGCATCAACAGTGACTAGAGTCAGGAACAGTATCAACAGTGACTAGAGTCAGGAACAGCATCAACAGTGACTAGAGTCAGGAACGGTAGCAACAGTGACTAGAGTCAGGATCAGCATCAACAGTGACTAAAGTCAGGAACGGCATCAACAGTGACTAGAGTCAGGAACGGTAGCAACAGTGACTAGAATCAGGAACAGCATCAACAGTGACTAGAGTCAGGAACGGTAGCAACAGTGACTAGAGTCAGGAACAGCATCAACAGTGACTAGAGTCAGGAATGGTATTAACAGTGACTAGAGTCAGGAACAGCATCAACAGTGACTAGAGTCAGGAACAGCATCAACAGTGACTAGAGTCAGGAACGGTAGCAACAGTGACTAGAGTCAGGAACGGTAGCAACAGTGACTAGAGTCAGGAACGGCATCAACAGTGACTAGAGTCAGGAACAGCATCAACAGTGACTAGAGTCAGGAACGGTAGCAACATTGACTAGAGTCAGGAACGGCATCAACAGTGACTAGAGTCAGGAACGGCATCAACAGTGACTAGAGTCAGGAACAGCATCAACAGTGACTAGAGTCAGGAACGGTAGCAACAGTGACTAGAGTCAGGAACGGTAGCAACAGTGACTAGAGTCAGGAACAGCATCAACAGTGACTAGAGTCAGGAACAGCATCAACAGTGACTAGAGTCAGGAACAGCATCAACAGTGACTAGAGTCAGGAACGGCATCAACAGTGACTAGAGTCAGGAACAGCATCAACAGTGACTAGAGTCAGCAACGGTAGCAACAGTGACTAGAGTCAGGAACGGCATCAACAGTGACTAGAGTCAGGAACGGCATCAACAGTGACTTGAGTCAGGAACAGCATCAACAGTGACTAGAGTCAGGAATGGTATTAACAGTGACTAGAGTCAGGAACAGCATCAACAGTGACTAGAGTCAGGAACAGCATCAACAGTGACTAGAGTCAGGAACGGTAGCAACAGTGACTAGAGTCAGGAACAGCATCAACAGTGACTAGAGTCAGGAATGGTATTAACAGTGACTAGAGTCAGGAACAGCATCAACAGTGACTAGAGTCAGGAACAGCATCAACAGTGACTAGAGTCAGGAACGGTAGCAACAGTGACTAGAGTCAGGAACGGTAGCAACAGTGACTAGAGTCAGGAACGGCATCAACAGTGACTAGAGTCAGGAACAGCATCAACAGTGACTAGAGTCAGGAACGGTAGCAACAGTGACTAGAGTCAGGAACGGCATCAACAGTGACTAGAGTCAGGAACGGCATCAACAGTGACTAGAGTCAGGAACAGCATCAACAGTGACTAGAGTCAGGAACGGTAGAAACAGTGACTAGAGTCAGGAACGGCATCAACAGTGACTAGAGTCAGGAACGGCATCAACAGTGACTTGAGTCAGGAACAGCATCAACAGTGACTAGAGTCAGGAACGGCATCAACAGTGACTAGTTAGGAACGGCATCAACAGTGACTAGAGTCAGGAACTGCATCAACAGTGACTAGAGTCAGGAACAGCATCAACAGTGAATAGAGTCAGGAACGGTAGCAACAGTGACTAGAGTCAGGAACAGCATCAACAGTGACTAGAGTCAGGAACGGTAGCAACAGTGACTAGAGTCAGGAACGGCATCAACAGTGACTAGATTCAGGAACGGTAGCAACAGTGACTAGAGTCAGGAACGGTAGCAACAGTGACTAGAGTCAGGAACGGTAGCAACAGTGACTAGAGTCAGGAACGGCATCAACAGTGACTAGAGTCAGGAACGGTAGCAACAGTGACTAGAGTCAGGAACGGTAGCAACAGTGACTAGAGTCAGGAACAGCATCAACAGTGACTAGAGTCAGGAACAGCATCAACAGTGACTAGAGTCAGGAACAGCATCAACAGTGACTAGAGTCAGGAACGGTAGCAACAGTGACTAGAGTCAGGAACGGTAGCAACAGTGACTAGAGTCAGGAACGGTAGCAACAGTGACTAGAGTCAGGAACTGTAGCAACAGTGACTAGAGTCAGGAACGGTAGCAACAGTGACTAGAGTCAGGAACGGTAGCAACAGTGACTAGAGTCAGGAACTGCATCAACAGTGACTAGAGTCAGGAACAGCATCAACAGTGAATAGAGTCAGGAACGGTAGCAACAGTGACTAGAGTCAGGAACAGCATCAACAGTGACTAGAGTCAGGAACGGTAGCAACAGTGACTAGAGTCAGGAACGGTAGCAACAGTGACTAGAGTCAGGAACGGTAGCAACAGTGACTAGAGTCTGGAACGGTAGCAACAGTGACTAGAGTCAGGAACGGCATCAACAGTGACTAGAGTCAGGAACTGCATCAACAGTGACTAGAGTCAGGAACAGCATCAACAGTGACTAGAGTCAGGCACGGCATCAACAGTGACTAGAGTCAGGAACGGCATCAACAGTGACTTGAGTCAGGAACAGCATCAACAGTGAGGGGAGGATTTAATCTCACCAGGTACTCGTTCTATACATCCTATGCAGTCTAGTCTGGACCCCCTCTCTCTCCTTTCTGTACTTTTGCCAAACTTCCCCTGAACATTGCTGAGCCGGATGGGGATGTTGCTAGTGACTAGAGTCAGGAACGGTAGCAACAGTGACTAGAGTCAGGAACAGCATCAACAGTGACTATAGTCAGGAACAGCATCAACAGTGACTAGAATCAGGAACGGCATCAACAGTGACTAGAGTCAGGAACGGTAGCAACAGTGACTAGAGTCAGGAACGGTAGCAACAGTGACTAGAGTCAGGAACAGCATCAACAGTGACTAGAGTCAGGAACAGCATCAACAGTGACTAGAGTCAGGAACAGCATCAACAGTGACTAGAGTCAGGAACGGTAGCAACAGTGACTAGAGTCAGGAACGGTAGCAACAGTGACTAGAGTCAGGAACGGTAGCAACAGTGACTAGAGTCAGGAACTGTAGCAACAGTGACTAGAGTCAGGAACGGTAGCAACAGTGACTAGAGTCAGGAACGGTAGCAACAGTGACTAGAGTCAGGAACTGCATCAACAGTGACTAGAGTCAGGAACAGCATCAACAGTGAATAGAGTCAGGAACGGTAGCAACAGTGACTAGAGTCAGGAACAGCATCAACAGTGACTAGAGTCAGGAACGGTAGCAACAGTGACTAGAGTCAGGAACGGCATCAACAGTGACTAGAGTCAGGAACGGTAGCAACAGTGACTAGAGTCAGGAACGGTAGCAACAGTGACTAGAGTCAGGAACGGTAGCAACAGTGACTAGAGTCAGGAACGGTAGCAACAGTGACTAGAGTCAGGAACGGCATCAACAGTGACTAGAGTCAGGAACTGCATCAACAGTGACTAGAGTCAGGAACAGCATCAACAGTGACTAGAGTCAGGCACGGCATCAACAGTGACTAGAGTCAGGAACGGCATCAACAGTGACTTGAGTCAGGAACAGCATCAACAGTGAGGGGAGGATTTAATCTCACCAGGTACTCGTTCTATACATCCTATGCAGTCTAGTCTGGACCCCCTCTCTCTCCTTTCTGCACTTTTGCCAAACTTCCCCTGAACATTGCTGAGCCGGATGGGGATGTTGCTAGTGACTAGAGTCAGGAACGGTAGCAACAGTGACTAGAGTCAGGAACAGCATCAACAGTGACTATAGTCAGGAACAGCATCAACAGTGACTAGAATCAGGAACGGTAGCAACAGTGACTAGAGTCAGGAACAGCATCAACAGTGACTAGAGTCAGGAACGGTAGCAACAGTGACTAGAGTCAGGAACGGTAGCAACAGTGACTAGAGTTAGGAACGGTAGCAACAGTGACTAGAGTCAGGAACTGCATCAACAGTGACTAGAGTCACGAACAGCATCAACAGTGAATAGTCAGGAACGGTAGCAACAGTGACTAGAGTCAGGAACAGCATCAACAGTGACTAGAGTCAGGAACGGCATCAACAGTGACTAGAGTCAGGAACGGCATCAACAGTGACTAGAGTCAGGAACGGTAGCAACAGTGACTAGAGTCAGGAACGGTAGCAACAGTGACTAGAGTCAGGAACGGTAGCAACAGTGACTAGAGTCAGGAACGGCATCAACAGTGACTAGAGTCAGGAACGGTAGCAACAGTGACTAGAGTCAGGAACGGTAGCAACAGTGACTAGAGTCAGGAACGGTAGCAACAGTGACTAGAGTCAGGAACAGCATCAACAGTGACTAGAGTCAGGAACAGCATCAACAGTGACTAGAGTCAGGAACAGCATCAACAGTGACTAGAGTCAGGAACGGTAGCAACAGTGACTAGAGTCAGGAACGGTAGCAACAGTGACTAGAGTCAGGAACGGTAGCAACAGTGACTAGAGTCAGGAACAGCATCAACAGTGACTATAGTCAGGAACAGCATCAACAGTGACTAGAGTCAGGAACGGTAGCAACAGTGACTAGAGTCAGGAACGGTAGCTACAGTGACTAGAGTCAGGAACAGCATCAACAGTGACTAGAGTCAGGAACAGCATCAACAGTGACTAGAGTCACGAACAGCATCAACAGTGACTAGAGTCAGGAACGGCATCAACAGTGACTAGAGGCAGGAACAGCATCAACAGTGACTAAAGTCAGGAACGGCATCAACAGTGACTAGAGTCAGGAACAGCATCAACAGTGACTAGAGTCAGGCACGGCATCAACAGTGACTAGAGTCAGGAACGGCATCAACAGTGACTAGAGTCAGGAACAGCATCAACAGTGAGGGGAGGATTTAATCTCACCAGGTACTCGTTCTATACATCCTATGCAGTCTAGTCTGGACCCCCTCTCTCTCCTTTCTGTACTTTTGCCAAACTTCCCCTGAACATTGCTGAGCCGGATGGGGATGTTGCTAGTGACTAGAGTCAGGAACGGTAGCAACAGTGACTAGAGTCAGGAACAGCATCAACAGTGACTATAGTCAGGAACAGCATCAACAGTGACTAGAATCAGGAACGGCATCAACAGTGACTAGAGTCAGGAACGGTAGCAACAGTGACTAGAGTCAGGAACGGTAGCAACAGTGACTAGAGTCAGGAACAGCATCAACAGTGACTAGAGTCAGGAACAGCATCAACAGTGACTAGAGTCAGGAACAGCATCAACAGTGACTAGAGTCAGGAACGGTAGCAACAGTGACTAGAGTCAGGAACGGTAGCAACAGTGACTAGAGTCAGGAACGGTAGCAACAGTGACTAGAGTCAGGAACTGTAGCAACAGTGACTAGAGTCAGGAACGGTAGCAACAGTGACTAGAGTCAGGAACGGTAGCAACAGTGACTAGAGTCAGGAACTGCATCAACAGTGACTAGAGTCAGGAACAGCATCAACAGTGAATAGAGTCAGGAACGGTAGCAACAGTGACTAGAGTCAGGAACAGCATCAACAGTGACTAGAGTCAGGAACGGTAGCAACAGTGACTAGAGTCAGGAACGGCATCAACAGTGACTAGAGTCAGGAACGGTAGCAACAGTGACTAGAGTCAGGAACGGTAGCAACAGTGACTAGAGTCAGGAACGGTAGCAACAGTGACTAGAGTCAGGAACGGTAGCAACAGTGACTAGAGTCAGGAACGGCATCAACAGTGACTAGAGTCAGGAACTGCATCAACAGTGACTAGAGTCAGGAACAGCATCAACAGTGACTAGAGTCAGGCACGGCATCAACAGTGACTAGAGTCAGGAACGGCATCAACAGTGACTTGAGTCAGGAACAGCATCAACAGTGAGGGGAGGATTTAATCTCACCAGGTACTCGTTCTATACATCCTATGCAGTCTAGTCTGGACCCCCTCTCTCTCCTTTCTGCACTTTTGCCAAACTTCCCCTGAACATTGCTGAGCCGGATGGGGATGTTGCTAGTGACTAGAGTCAGGAACGGTAGCAACAGTGACTAGAGTCAGGAACAGCATCAACAGTGACTATAGTCAGGAACAGCATCAACAGTGACTAGAATCAGGAACGGTAGCAACAGTGACTAGAGTCAGGAACAGCATCAACAGTGACTAGAGTCAGGAACGGTAGCAACAGTGACTAGAGTCAGGAACGGTAGCAACAGTGACTAGAGTTAGGAACGGTAGCAACAGTGACTAGAGTCAGGAACTGCATCAACAGTGACTAGAGTCACGAACAGCATCAAGAGTGAATAGTCAGGAACGGTAGCAACAGTGACTAGAGTCAGGAACAGCATCAACAGTGACTAGAGTCAGGAACGGCATCAACAGTGACTAGAGTCAGGAACGGTAGCAACAGTGACTAGAGTCAGGAACGGTAGCAACAGTGACTAGAGTCAGGAACGGCATCAACAGTGACTAGAGTCAGGAACGGTAGCAACAGTGACTAGAGTCAGGAACGGTAGCAACAGTGACTAGAGTCAGGAACGGTAGCAACAGTGACTAGAGTCAGGAACAGCATCAACAGTGACTAGAGTCAGGAACAGCATCAACAGTGACTAGAGTCAGGAACAGCATCAACAGTGACTAGAGTCAGGAACGGTAGCAACAGTGACTAGAGTCAGGAACGGTAGCAACAGTGACTAGAGTCAGGAACGGTAGCAACAGTGACTAGAGTCAGGAACAGCATCAACAGTGACTATAGTCAGGAACAGCATCAACAGTGACTAGAGTCAGGAACGGTAGCAACAGTGACTAGAGTCAGGAACGGTAGCTACAGTGACTAGAGTCAGGAACAGCATCAACAGTGACTAGAGTCAGGAACAGCATCAACAGTGACTAGAGTCACGAACAGCATCAACAGTGACTAGAGTCAGGAACGGCATCAACAGTGACTAGAGGCAGGAACAGCATCAACAGTGACTAAAGTCAGGAACGGCATCAACAGTGACTAGAGTCAGGAACGGTAGCAACAGTGACTAGAATCAGGAACAGCATCAACAGTGACTAGAGTCAGGAACAGCATCAACAGTGACTAGAGTCAGGAACGGTAGCAACAGTGACTAGAGTCAGGAACGGTAGCAACAGTGACTAGAGTCAGGAACGGCATCAACAGTGACTAGAGTCAGGAACAGCATCAACAGTGACTAGAGTCAGGAACGGTAGCAACAGTGACTAGAGTCAGGAACGGCATCAACAGTGACTAGAGTCAGGAATGGCATCAACAGTGACTAGAGTAAGGAACAGCATCAACAGTGACTAGAGTCAGGAACGGTAGCAACAGTGACTAGAGTCAGGAACGGTAGCAACAGTGACTAGAGTCAGGAACAGCATCAACAGTGACTAGAGTCAGGAACAGCATCAACAGTGACTAGAGTCAGGAACAGCATCAACAGTGACTAGAGTCAGGAACGGCATCAACAGTGACTAGAGTCAGGAACAGTATCAACAGTGACTAGAGTCAGGAACAGCATCAACAGTGACTAGAGTCAGGAACGGTAGCAACAGTGACTAGAGTCAGGATCAGCATCAACAGTGACTAAAGTCAGGAACGGCATCAACAGTGACTAGAGTCAGGAACGGTAGCAACAGTGACTAGAATCAGGAACAGCATCAACAGTGACTAGAGTCAGGAACGGTAGCAACAGTGACTAGAGTCAGGAACAGCATCAACAGTGACTAGAGTCAGGAATGGTATTAACAGTGACTAGAGTCAGGAACAGCATCAACAGTGACTAGAGTCAGGAACAGCATCAACAGTGACTAGAGTCAGGAACGGTAGCAACAGTGACTAGAGTCAGGAACGGTAGCAACAGTGACTAGAGTCAGGAACGGCATCAACAGTGACTAGAGTCAGGAACAGCATCAACAGTGACTAGAGTCAGGAACGGTAGCAACAGTGACTAGAGTCAGGAACGGCATCAACAGTGACTAGAGTCAGGAACGGCATCAACAGTGACTAGAGTCAGGAACAGCATCAACAGTGACTAGAGTCAGGAACGGTAGCAACAGTGACTAGAGTCAGGAACGGTAGCAACAGTGACTAGAGTCAGGAACAGCATCAACAGTGACTAGAGTCAGGAACAGCATCAACAGTGACTAGAGTCAGGAACAGCATCAACAGTGACTAGAGTCAGGAACGGCATCAACAGTGACTAGAGTCAGGAACAGCATCAACAGTGACTAGAGTCAGCAACGGTAGCAACAGTGACTAGAGTCAGGAACGGCATCAACAGTGACTAGAGTCAGGAACGGCATCAACAGTGACTTGAGTCAGGAACAGCATCAACAGTGACTAGAGTCAGGAATGGTATTAACAGTGACTAGAGTCAGGAACAGCATCAACAGTGACTAGAGTCAGGAACAGCATCAACAGTGACTAGAGTCAGGAACGGTAGCAACAGTGACTAGAGTCAGGAACAGCATCAACAGTGACTAGAGTCAGGAATGGTATTAACAGTGACTAGAGTCAGGAACAGCATCAACAGTGACTAGAGTCAGGAACAGCATCAACAGTGACTAGAGTCAGGAACGGTAGCAACAGTGACTAGAGTCAGGAACGGTAGCAACAGTGACTAGAGTCAGGAACGGCATCAACAGTGACTAGAGTCAGGAACAGCATCAACAGTGACTAGAGTCAGGAACGGTAGCAACAGTGACTAGAGTCAGGAACGGCATCAACAGTGACTAGAGTCAGGAACGGCATCAACAGTGACTAGAGTCAGGAACAGCATCAACAGTGACTAGAGTCAGGAACGGTAGAAACAGTGACTAGAGTCAGGAACGGCATCAACAGTGACTAGAGTCAGGAACGGCATCAACAGTGACTTGAGTCAGGAACAGCATCAACAGTGACTAGAGTCAGGAACGGCATCAACAGTGACTAGTTAGGAACGGCATCAACAGTGACTAGAGTCAGGAACTGCATCAACAGTGACTAGAGTCAGGAACAGCATCAACAGTGAATAGAGTCAGGAACGGTAGCAACAGTGACTAGAGTCAGGAACAGCATCAACAGTGACTAGAGTCAGGAACGGTAGCAACAGTGACTAGAGTCAGGAACGGCATCAACAGTGACTAGATTCAGGAACGGTAGCAACAGTGACTAGAGTCAGGAACGGTAGCAACAGTGACTAGAGTCAGGAACGGTAGCAACAGTGACTAGAGTCAGGAACGGCATCAACAGTGACTAGAGTCAGGAACGGTAGCAACAGTGACTAGAGTCAGGAACGGTAGCAACAGTGACTAGAGTCAGGAACAGCATCAACAGTGACTAGAGTCAGGAACAGCATCAACAGTGACTAGAGTCAGGAACAGCATCAACAGTGACTAGAGTCAGGAACGGTAGCAACAGTGACTAGAGTCAGGAACGGTAGCAACAGTGACTAGAGTCAGGAACGGTAGCAACAGTGACTAGAGTCAGGAACTGTAGCAACAGTGACTAGAGTCAGGAACGGTAGCAACAGTGACTAGAGTCAGGAACGGTAGCAACAGTGACTAGAGTCAGGAACTGCATCAACAGTGACTAGAGTCAGGAACAGCATCAACAGTGAATAGAGTCAGGAACGGTAGCAACAGTGACTAGAGTCAGGAACAGCATCAACAGTGACTAGAGTCAGGAACGGTAGCAACAGTGACTAGAGTCAGGAACGGCATCAACAGTGACTAGAGTCAGGAACGGTAGCAACAGTGACTAGAGTCAGGAACGGTAGCAACAGTGACTAGAGTCAGGAACGGTAGCAACAGTGACTAGAGTCTGGAACGGTAGCAACAGTGACTAGAGTCAGGAACGGCATCAACAGTGACTAGAGTCAGGAACTGCATCAACAGTGACTAGAGTCAGGAACAGCATCAACAGTGACTAGAGTCAGGCACGGCATCAACAGTGACTAGAGTCAGGAACGGCATCAACAGTGACTTGAGTCAGGAACAGCATCAACAGTGAGGGGAGGATTTAATCTCACCAGGTACTCGTTCTATACATCCTATGCAGTCTAGTCTGGACCCCCTCTCTCTCCTTTCTGTACTTTTGCCAAACTTCCCCTGAACATTCCTGAGCCGGATGGGGATGTTGCTAGTGACTAGAGTCAGGAACGGTAGCAACAGTGACTAGAGTCAGGAACAGCATCAACAGTGACTAGAGTCAGGAACAGCATCAACAGTGACTAGAATCAGGAACGGTAGCAACAGTGACTAGAGTCAGGAACAGCATCAACAGTGACTAGAGTCAGGAACGGTAGCAACAGTGACTAGAGTCAGGAACGGTAGCAACAGTGACTAGAGTTAGGAACGGTAGCAACAGTGACTAGAGTCAGGAACTGCATCAACAGTGACTAGAGTCACGAACAGCATCAACAGTGAATAGTCAGGAACGGTAGCAACAGTGACTAGAGTCAGGAACTGCATCAACAGTGACTAGAGTCAGGAACAGCATCAACAGTGAATAGAGTCAGGAACGGTAGCAACAGTGACTAGAGTCAGGAACAGCATCAACAGTGACTAGAGTCAGGAACGGTAGCAACAGTGACTAGAGTCAGGAACGGCATCAACAGTGACTAGAGTCAGGAACGGTAGCAACAGTGACTAGAGTCAGGAACGGTAGCAACAGTGACTAGAGTCAGGAACGGTAGCAACAGTGACTAGAGTCAGGAACGGTAGCAACAGTGACTAGAGTCAGGAACGGCATCAACAGTGACTAGAGTCAGGAACTGCATCAACAGTGACTAGAGTCAGGAACAGCATCAACAGTGACTAGAGTCAGGCACGGCATCAACAGTGACTAGAGTCAGGAACGGCATCAACAGTGACTTGAGTCAGGAACAGCATCAACAGTGAGGGGAGGATTTAATCTCACCAGGTACTCGTTCTATACATCCTATGCAGTCTAGTCTGGACCCCCTCTCTCTCCTTTCTGCACTTTTGCCAAACTTCCCCTGAACATTGCTGAGCCGGATGGGGATGTTGCTAGTGACTAGAGTCAGGAACGGTAGCAACAGTGACTAGAGTCAGGAACAGCATCAACAGTGACTATAGTCAGGAACAGCATCAACAGTGACTAGAATCAGGAACGGTAGCAACAGTGACTAGAGTCAGGAACAGCATCAACAGTGACTAGAGTCAGGAACGGTAGCAACAGTGACTAGAGTCAGGAACGGTAGCAACAGTGACTAGAGTTAGGAAAGGTAGCAACAGTGACTAGAGTCAGGAACTGCATCAACAGTGACTAGAGTCACGAACAGCATCAACAGTGAATAGTCAGGAACGGTAGCAACAGTGACTAGAGTCAGGAACAGCATCAACAGTGACTAGAGTCAGGAACGGCATCAACAGTGACTAGAGTCAGGAACGGCATCAACAGTGACTAGAGTCAGGAACGGTAGCAACAGTGACTAGAGTCAGGAACGGTAGCAACAGTGACTAGAGTCAGGAACGGTAGCAACAGTGACTAGAGTCAGGAACGGCATCAACAGTGACTAGAGTCAGGAACGGTAGCAACAGTGACTAGAGTCAGGAACGGTAGCAACAGTGACTAGAGTCAGGAACGGTAGCAACAGTGACTAGAGTCAGGAACAGCATCAACAGTGACTAGAGTCAGGAACAGCATCAACAGTGACTAGAGTCAGGAACAGCATCAACAGTGACTAGAGTCAGGAACGGTAGCAACAGTGACTAGAGTCAGGAACGGTAGCAACAGTGACTAGAGTCAGGAACGGTAGCAACAGTGACTAGAGTCAGGAACAGCATCAACAGTGACTATAGTCAGGAACAGCATCAACAGTGACTAGAGTCAGGAACGGTAGCAACAGTGACTAGAGTCAGGAACGGTAGCTACAGTGACTAGAGTCAGGAACAGCATCAACAGTGACTAGAGTCAGGAACAGCATCAACAGTGACTAGAGTCACGAACAGCATCAACAGTGACTAGAGTCAGGAACGGCATCAACAGTGACTAGAGGCAGGAACAGCATCAACAGTGACTAAAGTCAGGAACGGCATCAACAGTGACTAGAGTCAGGAACGGTAGCAACAGTGACTAGAATCAGGAACAGCATCAACAGTGACTAGAGTCAGGAACGGTAGCAACAGTGACTAGAGTCAGGAACAGCATCAACAGTGACTAGAGTCAGGAATGGTATTAACAGTGACTAGACTCAGGAACAGCATCAACAGTGACTAGAGTCAGGAACAGCATCAACAGTGACTAGAGTCAGGAACGGTAGCAACAGTGACTAGAGTCAGGAACGGTAGCAACAGTGACTAGAGTCAGGAACGGCATCAACAGTGACTAGAGTCAGGAACAGCATCAACAGTGACTAGAGTCAGGAATGGTAGCAACAGTGACTAGAGTCAGGAACGGCATCAACAGTGACTAGAGTCAGGAATGGCATCAACAGTGACTAGAGTAAGGAACAGCATCAACAGTGACTAGAGTCAGGAACGGTAGCAACAGTGACTAGAGTCAGGAACGGTAGCAACAGTGACTAGAGTCAGGAACAGCATCAACAGTGACTAGAGTCAGGAACAGCATCAACAGTGACTAGAGTCAGGAACAGCATCAACAGTGACTAGAGTCAGGAACGGTAGCAACAGTGACTAGAATCAGGAACAGCATCAACAGTGACTAGAGTCAGGAACGGTAGCAACAGTGACTAGAGTCAGGAACAGCATCAACAGTGACTAGAGTCAGGAACAGCATCAACAGTGACTAGAGTCAGGAACAGCATCAACAGTGACTAGAGTCAGGAACAGCATCAACAGTGACTAGAGTCAGGAACGGTAGCAACAGTGACTAGAGTCAGGAACGGTAGCAACAGTGACTAGAGTCAGGAACGGCATCAACAGTGACTAGAGTCAGGAACAGCATCAACAGTGACTAGAGTCAGGAACGGTAGCAACAGTGACTAGAGTCAGGAACGGCATCAACAGTGACTAGAGTCAGGAACGGCATCAACAGTGACTAGAGTCAGGAACAGCATCAACAGTGACTAGAGTCAGGAACGGTAGCAACAGTGACTAGAGTCAGGAACGGTAGCAACAGTGACTAGAGTCAGGAACAGCATCAACAGTGACTAGAGTCAGGAACAGCATCAACAGTGACTAGAGTCAGGAACAGCATCAACAGTGACTAGAGTCAGGAACGGCATCAACAGTGACTAGAGTCAGGAACAGCATCAACAGTGACTAGAGTCAGCAACGGTAGCAACAGTGACTAGAGTCAGGAACGGCATCAACAGTGACTAGAGTCAGGAACGGCATCAACAGTGACTTGAGTCAGGAACAGCATCAACAGCGACTAGAGTCAGGAATGGTATTAACAGTGACTAGAGTCAGGAACAGCATCAACAGTGACTAGAGTCAGGAACAGCATCAACAGTGACTAGAGTCAGGAACGGTAGCAACAGTGACTAGAGTCAGGAACAGCATCAACAGTGACTAGAGTCAGGAATGGTATTAACAGTGACTAGAGTCAGGAACAGCATCAACAGTGACTAGAGTCAGGAACAGCATCAACAGTGACTAGAGTCAGGAACGGTAGCAACAGTGACTAGAGTCAGGAACGGTAGCAACAGTGACTAGAGTCAGGAACGGCATCAACAGTGACTAGAGTCAGGAACAGCATCAACAGTGACTAGAGTCAGGAACGGTAGCAACAGTGACTAGAGTCAGGAACGGCATCAACAGTGACTAGAGTCAGGAACGGCATCAACAGTGACTAGAGTCAGGAACAGCATCAACAGTGACTAGAGTCAGGAACGGTAGAAACAGTGACTAGAGTCAGGAACGGCATCAACAGTGACTAGAGTCAGGAACGGCATCAACAGTGACTTGAGTCAGGAACAGCATCAACAGTGACTAGAGTCAGGAACGGCATCAACAGTGAGGGGAGGATTTAATCTCACCAGGTACTCGTTCTGGTGCATACATCCTATGCAGTCTAGTCTGGACCCCCTCTCTCTCCTTTCTGCACTTTTGCCAAATTTCCCCTGAGCATTGCTGAGCCGGATGAGGATACAAAAGCCACTATCAACATTCTTTCCTTTTTCTTGGGAAAGGACAAATATCTTTGCAGCGCCTTCTGTGATTGCTGGAGGAGGGTGAAGGTGTTGAGAAGAAAAATGGAAGAAGGGAGGAAAGAAAAAGAAGGAGGGAGAAGCCAGTAGAACCATCCTCTCTGCCAGCTGTGTGGTGATGTACCCAGGCTGCACTTCACGTCCAGGGTTCTGATGCTGACCTGGAAAAAGGTCATGGCAAAGCCTGTTGTCTCAGGGTCACAATGCAGCAGGGGGATAGAGTGTGTTTTTCAAAAGTCTTGGTCATGGGTCTGGTCATATGGTGATGATACTCTTGTCCTCGTTTCACATTGCTGTATTTTCATTTCATTTTATTTGTTTTAAATGGACATTCTGAGATCATGTAGAGAGCAATATTAATGCATATTTAAATAGATGAAGACCAATCCACAAAACAATAACACACTCCAGTGAAACCATTCCTCGCTGGTATAATCACAGGAATGCCAGATGAGGAAGTTCACTAAGTCAAGAGACGTCCTAAAAGCTTTTCCTCTCACCAACAGATCCTGTCACTCTCCTCTCCGGGGCGGCAATCCCACCCACACTTAGTCCTGTTCCCTGTTCCCAGGAGCTGGCTGATATGTCTGCTACCACTGTGGGAATACGTAAGAGGTAGACCTGAGGTCAACATTTATACAAATCAAAGAACAATTAAAGGGGCAATCTAATTGATGTATCAATCCCATATTCTCCATTTAAATATCAGGAAAAGACCAACACAAATTGTTAAACTAGAGAAGCAGAGAGATGCTGCTCTATTGGCAATGTCATCTCTGCTGAGAGCTACAGCAATGCCTCAATGGATTTCTCATACACCTGCAAGGAGGAGTTATTCCACACACTGGGGGAAGCATTGCTTGGGAATAGAGGGAGGATAGGGTAAAGTATCAGTGGAGACAGAAAACAGGCAGCGAGAAAGAAAGCATTCATTACATGACAAGCAAAGGAAAACGGCATTGACTGGCAGATACTGAAGCACATTCTCTTTATTGAAAGCTGCCACGTCCCTCCCCTGCTCTTAGAAAATAATATAGTCTAACCATTTTAGGTGCCCGGTCTGGGAATAACTATCACTTTTCATGCACACTCTCAATGTCCTTCTGAATAGCATGCGCAGGTGTCACGCCCTGACCTTAGTTATCTTTGTTTTCTTTATTATGTTGGTTAGGTCAGGGTGTGACGAGGGTGATATATGCGTTTTTGTCCTATCTAGGGTTTTTGTAAGTTTATGGGTTTTCCAGTCTAGGTGTTTTCATGTCTATGGTTGCCTAGATTGGTTCTCAATCAGAGGCAGCTGTTTATCATTATCTCTGATTGGGGACCATATTTAGGTAGCCATATGCCTTGGATAGTTTGTGGGTTATTGTCTATGTATAGTTGCCTGTGTCAGCACTAGTGTTTATAGCTTCACGTTCGTTTTGTTGTTCTGTTAGTTTGTTTTAGTGTTCTTCCTTTAATAAAGAGGAATGTATTCTCATCACTCTGCGCCTTGGTCTCCTCCATGCAACGAACGTGACAGAATCACCCACCAAACAAGGACCAAGCAGTGTGAAAAGGAGGAACAGCGCTTAATGGGGAGATGGACCTGGCAGGAGATATTAGATAGAGCAGGACCCTGGACACGGGAGAGTCGGGAGAGTATTGCCTTCCTAAGGAGGAGTTATAGGCGGAACGGCGAAACTACGAGGAAAAATACAGGAGAATAGAGGAACGGCGATGATATGAACGTACACGGCTAGCACGGAACCCCGAGAGGCAGCCCCAAGATGTTTTTGTTTGGGCGTAGGCACACGAGGAGATTGGCTGAGTCATGTAGGAGACCTGAGCCAACTCCTCGTGCTTACTGGTCAGGCACCGTATTATGCAGAGATGCGCACGGTGTCTCCATTGCTCTATTCTAGCCCGGTGCTCTCTATTCCAGCTCCTCACATTGGCCGGGCTAGAATGGGCATCCAGCCTGGAAGGAGGGTGCCGGCTCAGCGCTCCTGGTCTCCAGTGTACCTCCTTGGACCAGGATGTCCTGCGCCGGCTCTGCATACTGTGTCTCCGATGAGTCTGCACAGCCCAGTGCGTCCTGTGCCAGCGCCCTGCCCATTTGCAGGGCGAAAATAAACATCCAGCCAGGACGGGTTGTGTCAGCTCTACACTCCAGACCTCCAGTGCGCCTCCACAGTCCAGTACGTCCTGTGCCTGCTCCCCGCACTCGTCCTGAGGTGCGTGTCACCAGCCCAGTACCACCAGTGCCGGCACCATGCACCAGGCCTGTTGTGCGCCTCCAGGGTCCAGTATGTCCTGTTCCTCCTCCCCGCACTCGCCCTGAGGTGCGTGTCCCCAGCCCGGTACCACCAGTTCCGGCACCACGCACCAGGCCTCCAGTGCACCTCCAGGGTCCAGTACTCCCTGTTCCTGCTCCTCGCACTCGCCCTGAGGTGCGTGTACCCAGCCTGGTACCACCAGTGCCGGCACCACGCACCAGGCCTATAGTGTGCCTCGGCAGTCCAGTACGCCCTGTTCCTCCTCCCCGCACTCGCCAAGAGGTGCGTGTCCCCAGCCCGGTACCACCAGTGCCGGCACCACGCACCAGGCCTACAGTGCGCCTCGCCAGTCCAGAGCGTCCAGCGACAGTACCCAGTCCAGAGCGTCCGGCAACAGTACCCAGTCCAGAGCGTCCGGCGACAGTACCCAGTCCAGAGCATCCGGCGACAGTACCCAGTCCAGAGCGTCCGGCGACAGTACCCAGTCCAGAGCATCCGGCGACAGCACCCAGTCCAGAGGGTCCGGCGACAGTACCCAGTCCAGAGCTTCCGGCGACAGTACCCAGTCCAGAGCTTCTGGCGACAGTAACCAGTCCAGAGCGTCCGGCGACAGTACCCAGTCCAGAGCGTCCGGCGACAGTACCCAGTCCAGAGCGTCCGGCGACAGTACCCAGTCCAGAGCGTCTGGCGACAGTACCCAGTCCAGAGCTTCTGGCGACAGTAACCAGTCCAGAGCGTCCGGCGACAGTACCCAGTCCAGAGCGTCCGGCGACAGTACCCAGTCCAGAGCGTCCGGCGACAGTACCCAGTCCAGAGCGTCCGGCGACAGTACCCAGTCCAGAGCGTCTGGCGACAGTACCCAGTCCAGAGCGTCTGGCGACAGTACCCAGTCCAGAGCGTCTGGCGACAGTACCCAGTCCAGAGCGTCCGGCGACAGTACCCAGTCTGGAGTGTCCTGCGAAGGGCCACAGACCGGAACCTCCAACGATGGGCCACAGACCGGAACCTCCAACGACGGGCCACAGACCGGAACCTCCCGCGACGGGCCACAGACCGGAATCTCCCGCGGCGGTCCCCAGTCTGGGGTCTCCCGGGACGGTCCCCAGCCCGGGGTCTCCAGCGACGGTCCCCAGCCCGGGGTCCCCATCGAGGGTCCCCAGCCCTCAGTGTAAAGAAGGGGGGTGGCGTCCAGAACCTAAGCCGCCACCAAGGTTAGATGCCCACCCAGACCCTCCCATATAGGTTTAGGTTTGCTGCCGGGAGTCCACACCTTTGGGGGGATACTGTCACGCCCTGACCTTAGTTATCTTTGTTTTCTTTATTATGTTGGTTAGGTTAGGGTGTGACGAGGGTGATATATGTGTTTTTGTCCTATCTAGGGTTTTTCTATGTTTATGGGGTCTGGGTTTCCAGTCTAGGTGTTTTTATGTCTATGGTTGCCTAGATTGGTTCTCAATCAGAGGCAGCTGTT